>NC_084750.1:4813585-4991085 GCF_033978785.1 Entelurus aequoreus
GAAAAAAGTCGCATGGTGTGCGGGCTCCAGCGAGACCATTTGCAGGAATATTTGTGTTGTTACAGAGCTCTTGTTCTCCGCTTCGGCCCTTGTACTTGCAAATACACACACAGGCTGGATTGTGTGTGTGTGGGTTCCTCAGTACACCCAGTTGACGGGGACCCACTGAGGTTCGCTACACAGTTTCTCAACGGCAGCCTGTAGCGTCTCAAAGGCTTTGTCCAGGTTGTCGTTGACAATAGTGAGGTCAAAGTAGTGGCCGTACGCCCTCTGGATGCGGGCACTCTCGTCCACCGTCTTCTTCAAGTCCACATCCTGCCAATAAGACGTTTAACGTGTAAAAAAAAAAAAGTACACAGACTGGACAGTGTAAGTGAGGTTTTGGTGTTACCGTGAGCTGCTTGGTAGTGAGGCCTGCGTCCACCACAGCTTTGTGCATGGCCTTCAGCGTGTCAAAGTCAGGCGCCGCGATGAACACTACGTAAGGCATGAACTCTGACGTTTTCAGGACCTTTAGAGCCTGCAGGGACACACCATGGACACATGCACCGTACTATTAACTCAATACAACACACTATAATACAGCAGATAATAACTCAAATATTCAAATAAGAATGTGCATATTTAATAAATATTAGAGATGTCCGATAATATCGGACTGCCGATATTATCGGCTGATAAATGCTTTAAAATGTAATATCGGAAATTATCAGTATCGGTATCAAAAAGTAAAATGTATGACTTCTTAAAACGCCGCCGTGTACACGGACGTAGGGAGAAGTACAAAGCGCCAATAAACCTTAAAGGCACTGCCTTTGCGTGCCGGCTCAATCACATAATATCTACAGCTTTTCACACACACAAGTGAATGCAAGGCATACTTGGTCAACAGCCACACAAGTCACATTGAGGGTGGCCGTATAAACAACTTTAACACTGTTACAAATATGCGCCACACTGTGAACCCACACCAAACAAGAATGACAAACACATTACGGGAGAACATCCGCACCGCAACACAACACAACAAATACCCAGAACCCCTTGCAGCACTAACTCTTCCGGGATGCTACAATATACACCCCCCGCCACCCCCTAACCCCCCAAAAACCCCGCCCACCTCAACCTCCTCATGCGCTCTCAGGGAGAGCATGTCCCAAATTCCAAGCTGCTGTTTTGAGGCTGGTTAAAAAAAATAATGCACTTTGTGACTTCAATAATAAATTTGGCAGTGCCATGTTGGCATTTTCTTCCATAACTTGAGTTGATTTATTTTGGAAAACCTTGTTACATTGTTTAATGCATCCAGCGGGGCATCACAACAAAATTAGGCATAATAATGTGTTAATTCCACGACTGTATATATCGGTATCGGTTGATATCGGAATCGGTAATAAGGAGTTGGACAATATCGGAATATCGAATATCGGCAAAAAAGCCATTATCGGACATCTCTATGATTGAAAATATTATTTTTGACACTTGAAAAATAGCATTTGTAAACCTTCCCCGCTTCCTAAAATGATTACACATTTATTATTTCAGTTCAGTTCAATCTTTTCAAAAAAATATCAAAATCATCTCCAATAAGATAACACTACTAAGGGAACAAAGTCATCTGGAGAAAAGAAGAAGAAAAAACAAGAAATGTTTGACACATTACCCCTCTGAAAAATGTGGAATGTTCCTTAAGTCACATGTGGTCCACAGGAAGTAGCTACGCCTTTACTCATAATTCACACTTTTTAAGTCGTGTCCCTGAGTTTGTACACCTAGTCTTGTTACCTCAACACATTATTTTTCCTGAAAAATGTGCAATGTTCCACAAGTTCATTTGAGGGATGTTTCCCCTGGGGTCCCAAAAAGATCTAATTTGTTGGTTTTAGTTTGTCAAAGCCTTTAAAAATGTGTTTGGTTATATGAAGGACTGAAATAAGAACAATGAAATGTCTAAATGAGATGTGTGGTATTGGTGTACCCAATGTTGTGCCCGCGCCACGAGTCTTACCTGTGGGTTGACGTCCAGGATGCAGGTGCGCCCCGTGGCCACCACTTCATGAATGGACTCCATCTTGGTGCCGTACAGGTTGCCGTCATACTCGCCGTGCTCCAGGAAGCGTCCGGCCTTCACGTCCACCTCCATCTCCGTCCTGGAGGTGAAGTGGTACGAGTTGCCGTCCAGCTCCTCGTCACGCGGCCGCCGGGATGTGTCTGTGGCGGTGAGATGTCCGATCAGTGAGGATAGTGTGATGTGGAGGTACCCGAGAGCCGGCGGCGTACACGGTATGGTGGTGCCGAAGCGGGTGGGTTGAAGGACCATGAGTCGGTTCTTTAGGCTGCGTCGGCCCACGCCCTGAGCGCCGATCAGAACCAGCGTCTTCCTCTGGAACGCGGGGACTTTAGCCACCTCCTCGTAGATCTGCAGCTCGTGCCTGTCAAACTCTTTCACGGCAAACGTGCGTCTCGTTGAGGTCACAACACAATTAGGATGCCAGCAGGATGCACTGAGCCTCACCTGCGTTCTTGGCCGTCAAATACATCATCTTCTTCTTCTTCTTCCCAGCGATGGTGCCGCACAGGATGCCTGTAAAAAACAGGCACATCAACGTCAAGAGTTCCGGCGAGTGGCGAGCCAGCCACTAGAGGGCAGTCTTGGCACGCTCAGATCAAGTTCCTTAGGCTCAGCAGATGGCCAGCTTCTCTAATCCACCAGGAAAACATGAAGTGGACCTGTTCAGATGACTCACAAAATATGATCTTCTGTGCTATTACTGTTAGCTGCACTCCAGCCCACTGAGTGGCGCTCCTTTGATTCTGCAGCCGTACCTAATAATGCGGCCTTGCCACCGCGTTTCAACATAACTTCGATTTGTGTCTTTTTTAACTCTAAATCTGATAAAGCACACATTAAAGGCCTACTGAAAGCCACTACTACCGACCACGCAGTCTGATAGTTAACTTATAAAGTGCAATTTTAAATTTCCCGCCACACTTCCGGTTGAAAAACTCCTTTGGATATGACGTATGCGCGTGACGTCACAAAATCCACGGAAGTGGTTGGACCCCATCGGAGCCGATACAAAAACCTCTTGTTTTCTTCGGCAACATTCCACAGTATTCTGGACATCTGTGTTGGTGAATCTTTTGCAATTTGTTTAATGAACAATGGAGGCTGCAAAGAAGAACGTTGTAGGTGGGATGGATCGGTGTATTAGCGGTTAAGTACAATACTTACAGCAACACAACAAGGACTACTACTAGCCGATGCTTGCCGCCAAACCCACGGATGAAGTCCTTCGCTGCGCCGTCAATCGCTGGAACGCAGGTGAGCACGGGTGTTGATGGGAAGATGAGAGCTGGCTGGCATAGGTGGAGCGCTAATGTTTTTATTATAGTTCTGTGAGGTCCGGTTGCTAAGTTGCTAAATTAGCCTTAGCGTCGTTAGCAACAGCATTGTTAAGCCTTACCAGGCTGAGAATTTTTAACCGTGTAGTTACATGTACATGGTTTAATAGTATTGTTGATCTTCTGTCTATCATTCCAGTCAGGGGCTAATTTCTTTTGTTTCTATCTGCATTTGAGACAGATGCTATCACGTTAGCTCATGCTACAGAGCTTCGTCGATGACGGGTGTCCTTCGTCGCGCCGTCGATCGCTGGAACGCAGGTGAGCACGGCTGTTGATGTAACCGTGTAGTTACATGTCCATGGTTTAATAGTATTGTTGATCTTCTGTCTATCCTTCCAGTCAGGGGTTTATTTCTTTTGTTTCTATCTTCATTTGAGAATGATGCTATCACGTTAGCTCAGTAGCTAAGTGTGTCACCGATGTATTGTCGTGGAGATAAAAGTCACTTAGAATGTCCATTTCGCGTGCTCGACTCTCATTTTCAAGAGGATATAGTATCCGAGGTGGTTTAAAATACAAATCTGTGATACACAATAGAAAAAGGAGAGAGTGTGGAATCCAATGAGCCAGCTTGTACCTAAGTTACGGGCAGAGCGAAAAAAGATACGTCCATCGCTGCCTCTCTAGTCCTTCACTGTAACGTTCCTCATCTACGAATCTTTCATCCTCGCTCAAATTAATGGGGTAATCATCACTTTGTCGCTCCGAATCTCTCTCGCTCCATTGTAAACAACGGGGAATTGTGAGGAATATTAGCTCCTGTGACGTCACGCTACTTCCGGTACAGGCAAGGCTTTTTTTATCAGCGAGCAAAAGTTGCGAACTTTATCGTCGATTTTCTCTACTAAATCCTTTCAGCAAAAATATGGCAATATCGCGAAATGATCAAGTATGACACATAGAATGGATCTGCTATTCCCGTTTAAATAAAAAATATTCATTTCAGTAGGCCTTTAAACTACTCCAAAAATCTCTTGGCACATTTCAGGCAACATTGTTTGTGATTTGTGTCAAAGCTTCCTTGGGGATGATTCATTTGAGTAACAGGACTGAGTTTTTGGCATAGAATAAGAATACATGAAATATACACTACCGTTCAAAAGTTTGGGGTCACATTGAAATGTCCTTATTTTTGAAGGAAAAGCACTGTACTTTTCAATGAAGATAACTTTAAACTAGTCTTAACTTTAAAGAAATACACTCTATACATTGCTAATGTGGTAAATGACTATTCTAGCTGCAAATGTCTGGTTTTTGGTGCAATATCTACATAGGTGTATAGAGGCCCATTTCCAGCAACTATCACTCCAGTGTTCTAATGGTACAATGTGTTTGCTCATTGGCTCAGAAGGCTAATTGATGATTAGAAAACCCTTGTGCAATCATGTTCACACATCTGAAGACAGTTTAGCTCGTTACAGAAGCTACAAAACTGACCTTCCTTTGAGCAGATTGAGTTTCTGGAGCATCACATTTGTGGGGTCAATTAAACGCTCAAAATGGCCAGAAAAAGAGAACTTTCATCTGAAACTCGACAGTCTATTCTTGTTCTTAGAAATGAAGGCTATTCCACAAAATTGTTTGGGTGACCCCAAACTTTTGAACGGTAGTGTAGATACATGTAACGATATGAACATTTCATATCATGGTTAATGTCAGCAAAATTATCGCCTAATTGTTGAATGTGCTCAAAATATACTCATACACACTTATAGCCAAGTTTTATTTCATAAAATAAATAGCCACACTATACTTTTTGATACAATAAATGTTATATAATAATATTTACCGTATTTTTCGGACTATAAGTCGCAGTTTTTTTCATAGTTTGGCCGGGGGTGCGACTTATACTCAGGAGTGACTTATGTGTGAAATTATTAACACATTACCGCAAAATATCAAATAATATTATTTAGCTCATTCACGTAAGAGACTAGACGTATAAGATTTCATGGGATTTAGCGATTAGGAGTGACAGATTGTTTGGTAAACATATAGCATGTTCTATATGTTATAGTTATTTAAAAGACTCTTAACATAATATGTTACGTTAACATACCAGGCACGTTCTCAGTTGGTTATTTATGCGTCATATAACGTACACTTATTCAGCCTGTTGTTCACTATTCTTTATTTATTTTAAATTGCTTTTCAAATGTCTGTTCTTGGTGTTGGCTTTTATCAAATAAATTTCCCCAAAAAATGTGACTTATACTCCAGTGCGACTTATATATGTTTTTTTCCTTCTTTATTGTGCATTTTCGGTCGGTGCGACTTATACTCCGAAAAATACAGTACATGAAATATAGATACATGTAACGATATGAAAATTTCATATCATGGTTAATGTCAGCAAAATTATCGCCTAATTGTTGAATGTGCTCAAAATATACTCATACACACTTATAGCCAAGTTTTATTTCATAAAATAAATAGCCACACTATACTTTTTGATAGAATAAATATGTTATATAATAATATTTACTTAAGAGTTGTATTATTTTTATTTGAGTGCTTTAATATGTTTATCTTCTTCCGTTGTAATCTTTATAAGTTTAAGTGTTTTTCAATGATACAGAGAAAACAAAAACAAGTGGCGGGTACGTCACGTCCGGTTTATGTGACGTCACTCAAATTCACTTCCTGTTGACATATTCCTCTGAGTATCGGTCGATGGTATCGGTTCTCGTCTAAGAGAGCACAGCTTGTAGGTTCAATGTACACAATTCAATATCTTATTTGAATGTCTTAGTAATATCTTGCTTATAGAAGTTTAGATTGGGGGTTGGGTTTTTTTTAAATGGGGAAAGACGTCAATGGCTTGTTAGTAGGGATGTCCGATAATGGCTTTTTTGCCGATATCCGATATTGTCCAACTCTTAATTACCGATACCGATATATACAGTCGTGGAATTAACACATTATTATGCCTAATGGTGAAGATAAAGTCCTTTTTTAAAAAAATTATAAAATAAAATAAGATATATAAATTAAAAAACATTTCTTGAATAAAAAAGAAAGTAAAACAATATAAAAACAGTTACATAGAAACTAGTAATTAATGAAAATTAGTAAAAATGAACTGTTAAAGGTTAGTACTATTAGTGGACCAGCAGCACGCACAATCATGTGTGCTTATGGGCTGTATCCCTTGCAGACTGTATTGATATATAATGTAGGAACCAGAATATTAATAACAGAAAGAAACAACCCTTTTGTGTGAATGAGTGTAAATGGGGGAGGGAGGTGTTTTGGGTTGGTGCACTAATTGTAAGTGTATCTTGTGTTTTTTATGTTGATTTAATAAAAAAAACACCATAAAAAAACTATACGGATTAAAAAAAACACTGATACCGATCATTTCCGATATTACATTTTAAAGCATTTATCGGCCGATATTATCGGACATCTCTACTTGTTAGTATTCAAGCTAGTAGCGCTTCTCCAATAAATGAGTAATATCACTGTTTCTTGAGTTTCTCAGTGATGGTTTTACGATCATTTGAATTGAAAACACTAACCGTGGGGAGTTTTACGGCACTTTTTCATTAAACCGTTTATCGTTACATCCCTAGCTCCATGACATTTATGCTAACAGCATGCTGACGATAAGCACAATACAGTGATTCAACAAAATGTGTATTTTGAAAACGAGTAACGTCTACAAGAAGTAGGTAACAGGACTGCCTTCGTGAATGATGCAACTTCCTGTGGATCATGTGACTTGTGGACCAAAGGGATGTGTTAGGGTAACAGGAGGGATTGAAAACCCAGGAACACGACTAAAGTGTGACTTTCAACTATAAAGTACAACAATGGCACAAATATGTAAAAAAAAAAAAAAATCAACATTTCTGAAGGATTTCAATCATATTACATGATGAAGACACATTTTAGGAAGTGGGAACAAGCAGCAATTGCTAGTTAAGTGATGAAGGTCGGTGAAATGAATGTTTTGAAATGTGTTTATAGAATATTAAATCAGATTAACGTTAATAAAAAATAAAATAAAAAAATAGATTGTGTATGATAAAATAAATGATTAATACTAGAGATGTCCGATAATATCGGCCTGCCGATATTATTGGCCGATAAATGCTTTAAAATGTAATATCGGAAATTATCGGTATCGGTTTCAACCTCCCGATATTCCCGGGAGACTCCCGAATTTCAGTGCCCCTCCCGAAAATCTCCCGGGGCAACCATTCTCCCGAATTTCTCCCGATTTCCACTCGGACGACATTATTGGGGGCGTGCCTTAAAGGCACTGCCTTTAGCGTCCTCTACAACCTGTCGTCACGTCTGATTTTCCTCCATACAAACAGCGTGCCGGCCCAGTCACATAATATATGCAGCTTCTACACACACATAAGTGAATGCAAGGCATACTTGATCAACAGCCATACAGGTCACACTTTTTTTTTTTTTTTTTGGTCATAAAAAAATACAATTATGTGTGCTATCCCTGCTGACTGTATTGATCTATATTGATATATAATGTAGGAACCAGAAATATTAATAACAGAAAGAAACAACCCTTTTGTACAAATGAGTGTAAATGGGGGAGGGAGGTTTTTTGGGTTGGTGCACTAATTGTAAGTGTATCTTGTGTTTTTTATGTTGATTTAATTTAGAAAAAAAATATTTTTTTATTTGTATTTTTTTTTTAATCAATCCACGGACCGGTACCGTGCCGCAGCCCGGTGGTTGGGGACCACTGCTCTAGTATACTCTGGACTGAAGCTGTGTGCCTTCATTGTTTTTGTAGCTGTTGTTTTGAGGCATGTTTAAAAAAAATAATGCACTTTGTGAAAGTCAAAGTATAGTATTTCCCATAGTTGTAGTGGGTATTAGGATTATGTCAGGGAGAGCATGTCTCAAATTCCAGGCTGCTGTTTTGAGGCATTTAAAAAAAAAAAAAAGCACTTTGTGACTTCAATAATAAATATGGCAGTGCCATGTTGGCACTTTTTTCCATAACTGGAGTTGAAGTTGTTCTCTTATTTTGGAAAACCTTGTTTTTGATTGATTGATTGAAACTTGTATTAGTAGATTGCACAGTACAGTACATATTCCGTACAATTGACCACTAAATGGTAACACCCGAATACGTTTTTCAACTTGTTTAAGTCGGGGTCCACGTTAATCAATTCATGGTAAATTTCCATTGTTTAATGCATCCAGCGGGGCATCACAACAAAATTAGGCATAATAATGTGTTAATTCCACGACTGTATATATCGGTATCGGTTGATATCGGAATCGGTAATTAAGAGTTGGACAATATCGGATATCGGTAAAAAAGCCATTATCGGACATCTCTAATTAATACAGTTCCCTTTTATCGTGCGTTTATACGTTTTAGGACTCAAATGGCACCGATTCGGTGGAATGACTTGTTGTCCAGTTCTGATAAAACTGCTTCAATTCTAAGAATGTTACTTTTATTGCTTATTGTAAAGTGTCTTTGAGTATTTAGAAAAGCGCTTCCAAATAAAATATATTATGAGGGATGTGCCAATCGATTGGCCACAGATTAGTATCGGTCAGAGTACATGATCGCCATTTCTAATAAATGACTTAACGCCTATTACCTATGGGTGACACTATATTTATTTTTAGTCCTCCGGCTGACAAGTGTCTAGCAGCTAATTAAGTGTGTCCATACACTGTGTGGAGCAGCTTTCCCGAAGATACTATTAATCACATCCATCACCAATAAAATTAACTGCATTTCTTAGTAACTTTATCACTGGAGGATGTGGCTAAACATGTTACACACCGAAAGCAAGCCAGGAACAGGCATACTGATAGCTAAACCAAGCTAGCTTGAAACAACACCAAGAAATACGTGCTAAGTAAAGTTTCAGGAGTGTAGATGGGACTATGTTACAGCAGAAAATAAGCAGACTTTAACAGGAAATTCGGAAGTAGATTAAGAAAAGTCTAGAGAGAGGATAACAACACAACTGTTGGCATATTAGCAGTCGGTACACAACACGTAAGAGAAGGGCGTATCGATCCATTAATCGGTGGTGTCGATACCATAGTTAGTATCAGAATATGATCGATACTACAGTGATTCGTTCAATATTTTTTATTTTCTCAAAGTCGTTTTTTTTAATGTTATGATATTAGATGATAAATTAAATTGGAAACTGTACATAAATATACTTAAGACAAAGATGGCAAAAATTATTGCTATGTTACATAAAATCAAAAACTCTGTAAATCAAAAGGCTCTTAAAGGCCTACTGAAATGATTTTTTTAAATTTAAACGGGAATAGCAGATCCATTCTATGTGTCATACTTGATCATTTCGCGATATTGCCATATTTTTGCTGAAAGGATTTAGTAGAGAAAATCGACGATAAAGTTCGTAACTTTTGCTCGCTGATAAAAAAAAAGCCTTGCCTGTACCGGAAGTAGCGTGACGTCACAGGAGCTAGTATTCCTCACAATTCCCCGTTGTTTACAATGGAGCGAGAGAGATTCGGACCGAGAAAGTGACGATTACCCCATTAATTTGAGCGAGGATGAAAGATTCGTAGATGAGGAACGTTACAGTGAAGGACTTGAGAGGCAGCGATGGACGTATCTTTTTTCGCTCTGACCGTAACTTAGGTACAAGCTGGCTCATTGGATTCCACACTCTCTCCTTTTTCTATTGTGGATCACAGATTTGTATTTTAAACCACCTCGGATACTATATCCTCTTGAAAATGAGAGTCGAGAACGCGAAATGGACATTCAGTGCCTTTTATCTCCACGACAATACATCGGCGAAATGCTTTAGCTACGAGCTAACGTGATAGCATCGTGCTTTAACTGCATATAGAAACAAAAGAAATAAACCCCTGACTGGAAGTATAGATAGAAAATCAACAATACTATTAAACCGTGGACATGTAAACACACGGTTAATGCTTTCCAGGCTGGCGAAGGTTAACAATGCTGTGCTAACGACGCCATTGAAGCTAACTTAGCAACCGGACTGCACAGAGCTATGCTAAAAACATTAGCTCTCCACCTACGCCAGCCAGCCCTCATTTGCTCATCAACACCCGTGCTCACCTGCGTTCCAGCGATCGGCAGAAGGACGAAGGACTTCACCCGATGCGTTTGGCGGCCCGGAGACATAGGAAGTCAAGGTGAGGTCGGCGGCTAGCGCGGCTAGCACTCCAACAAAGTCCTCCTGGTTGTGTTGCTGTAGTCCGCTGCTAATACACCGATCCCACCTACAACTGTCTTCTTTGCAGCCTTCATTGTTCATTAAAAAAATTGCAAAAGATGTCCAGAATACTGTGGAATTATGAAATGAAAACAGAGCTTTTTGTATAGGATTCTACGGTGTACCATAACTTCCGTTACTCGGACTTCGTCACGCGCATACGTCATCATACCGCGATGTTTCAGCCGGATATTTCCCGGGAAGTTTTAAATGTCACTTTATAAGTTAACCCGGCCATATTGGCATGTGTTGCAATGTTAAGATTTCATCATTGATATATAAACTATCAGACTGCGTGGTCGGTAGTAGTGGCTTTCAGTAGGCCTTTAATATGTTGTATAATTCTTTCATACTCCTATATCTTAATTATTGTGTTGAAATCTGGGGTAACAAATCAAACATCAACTCTATGCTCTTACTTCAAAAGAAAGCGATTAGAATTGTAAATAATGCAGATTATCATGACCATACCAATGCTCTGTTTATTAAATTAAAAACATTAAAACTGCACGATCTTGTTGACCTCAACACTGCTATTGTGACGTACAAAGCTTATAACCACATGCTGCCTGGGTGTCTAATATAATAAATAATAAATGGGTTATACTTGTATAGCGCTTTTCTACCTTCAAGGTACTCAAAGCACTTTGACAGTATTTCCACATTCACCCATTCACACACTGATGGCGGGAGCTGCCATGCAAGGCGCTAACCAGCAGCCATCAGGAGCAAGGGTGAAGTGTCTTGCCCAAGGACACAACGGACGTGACTAGGATGGTAGAAGGTGGGGATTGAACCCCAGTAACCAGCAACACTCCGATTGCTGACACAGCCACTCTACCAACTTCACCACGCCGTCTACAGGAGAGGTTCAAACGTAGGGAGAGTCCCTATGACCTCAGAGGTTCAGCTGTCTTTCAGAAAGCAAACATAAGAAAGAGCTTACAAAGTAGATGTGTTTCTGTCAGGGGGGTTCATCTGTGGAACAGCTTGGATGATTCCTTAAAATGTTCCAGTTCCATTCACACATTTAAAAAACACTTTAAGACCAATGTCTTGGAAAAATATATCACTCATGAATCAACACAGTAGTTAATACTATGATCAATGTTAATTAAAAACTAAATGTGAGATATAAATAATAATGGAAGTATAATTGTTTGTATACAGTATATAATTGGTGTAAAGGTTTAACACGTGTACGAGGATATTTCACATGCCTTTACTGTGTATATAATTGAACTGTGTTTATGTTGTGTGTAATGTGTATTTATAATATGTTGTACAAAGGACATTTCATAATTTTCGGAAGTTCATCTTGTACTTGACATTGTTTATAGGGTTAGGCGCAATAAGTGTTCAACTTCAGCCTAAACCCTTTCGGTCTGCAACATTTTCATTTTCAATCTATGAATGTATAACTGTTTGTTTATTTTGTTGACCATTGACCGAAGAATAATAAACTAAACTATGTTTACAAACTCATGTAATTATTTTCTGGACACCGGAAGACTTTTGAGGGCAGAAACCAAAGGATGTAAAAGAATGTGTACTATTGACTTTGTTTTGCTCAAGTGTATTTACTGCAAGAGATGAAGGAACTAGTTGTTGATACTGTTCAACTAGAAATGGAACAATGTACAGCTAAAACATGTGATCGGTATTAGTATCGGTCGATCGCACTCATGGATGGCAATCAGCAGTAAAAACAACCTGAGGGACCATCTCTATTCTGAATTGTTTTGGTATTTGGGTGTGAGCTTGATGCAGTCGGCCATTTGTATCTGGGACTCCATCAGCGGGTGTGCGCTACCTGATCCATCAAAGTCCCGCGGCACAAACGCCTTCCTCTTCTCCTCCAAGAACTGACTGGGTATCAGTCCCGTGGCCCCGCCCACCATATGGCACGCCTGTGAGTGACGACAGAGAACAACGTGACGCTCGTCCCTGGAGATCTTTCAGGACTTTGTAGCCTCACCTGCCACCAGTTGGGATCTTCTCTGTTGACGATCTGGAGGATGTCGCCTCTCTTGAACGCCATGCCCGCCTCGCGACAAGGGATGAGGTTGTCGTGGGCCGGGTCGTAGTCGAAGTACGGCCGCACGTAGACCTGTGGGCAGCCGTTAGGAGACACTGTTGGTATGCGAGCGACAGGAGACTGCGGGCAAAGTGGAGATTGTGGAATGTTTGCTGTGTGTTCCCAAGAAAACCTTTAAGATCACGATAGTGCCATCGGATCGGAACGCTCAGCTGATCAGGTACTAAAATAATACCAGGTAGGGATGGGCGGCAGGGCCTAAAATCTTGATTTCAATTTATACTGTATGGCAGCCGCCTGCAATAACGATATATATCACAATATATTATTTGGCATATACTGATCATATTTCAAAAGGAGTTAGCTGCTGACGTAGGGCTGGGCGATATATCGAATATACTCGATATATCGCGGGTTTGTCTCTGTGCGATATACAAAATGGCTTTATCGTGATTATCGAGTATACGTTCTGACGCAGTTGCTTTTAGCTGTGGGCATTACACTACAGGCGTTTCTCACTCTTGTCTCTTCTTCCCACAGAGACATAAAACAAGCGCACCTTCTTACATACGTCACATACTGTCGCGCGTGCAACGTCATACACTCTCGTGGAGCAGACAGGTAGCAGCGTGGGTAACGTTAGCTGTGATGCTAGCGGTGCGGTGCGAGTGGTAATACGAGAGAGAGAAAGAAGGTGCGAATCATGTGACAAATAAAGGAAGAAGAAGAATTAATTCCCAAGAACAACAGCACGGGGTCCGTCGTCTGGCGGTGGTTTGGCTTCAAGCGGGAAGATGTTGAACAGACAACCGTAATATGTCAAGTATGCGGCAAAAGCGTTGCTACAAAAAGTACTGCTAATTTGTAGCATCATTTGAAAAGTCACCCGCTAGAGAATGAAGAGTGCTTGAAACTCCGCATGTCAACATCTCCGGCCGGTGCCACCCAACAAAATGCTCTGACCCAATGCCTGGCGTCTTCCATTCCCACATCAACACCGTATGAAAAAAATAGTCCACAACAGAAGGAGATAACGTCCGCAGGAACCTACCACATAGCGAAGGACATACACTATTTGATTTCCTATTATGCAGCTCATTTTTATTTGACAGTTATTGAAATATCTTGTGTGACATCATGCACAAAAGTGCACTTTATTTGTTTTAAAGGCCTACTGAAATGCGATTTTCTTATTTGAACGGGGATAGCAGGTCCATTCTATGTGTCATACTTGATCATTTTGCGATATTGCCATATTTTTGCTGAAAGGATTTAGTAGAGAACATCGACGATAAAGTTCGCAACTTTTGGTCGCTGATAAAAAAGCCTTGCCTGTACCGGAAGTAGCGTGACGTCACAGGTTGTGGAGCTCCTCACATCTGCACATTGTTTACACCAGCAGCGAGAGCGATTCGGACCGAGAAAGCGACAATTTCCCCATTAATTTGAGCGAGGATGAAAAATTTGTGGATGAGGAAAGTGAGCGTGAAAGACTAGAGGGCAGTGGAAGCGATTCAGATAGGGAAGATGCTGTGAGAGGCGGGTGGGACCTGATATTCAGCTGGGAATGACTAAAGCAGTAAATAAACACAAGACATATATATACTCTATTAGCCACAACACAACCAGGCTTATATTTAATATGGCAGAAATTAATCCTGCATAACAAACACCTCTCCCCTCCCATCCATATAACCCGCCAATACAAATCAAACACCCGCACAACACACTCAATCCCACAGCCCAAAGTACCATTTACATCCCCAAAGTTCATACAGCACATACACTACCGTTCAAAAGTTTGGGGTCACCCAAACAATTTTGTGGAATAGCCTTCATTTCTAAGAACAAGAATAGACTGTCGAGTTTCAGATGAAAGTTCTCTTTTTCTGGCCATTTTGAGCGTTTAATTGACTTCACAAATGTGATGCTCCAGAAACTCAATCTGCTCAAAGGAAGGTCAGTTTTGTAGCTTCTGTAACGAGCTAAACTGTTTTCAGATGTGTGAACATGATTGCACAAGGGTTTTCTAATCATCAATCAGCCTTCTGAGCCAATGATCAAACACATTGTACCATTAGAACACTGGAGTGATAGTTGCTGGAAATGGGCCTCTATACACCTATGTAGATATTGCACCAAAAACCAGACATTTGCAGCTAGAATAGTCATTTACCACATTAGCGATGTATAGAGTGTATTTCTTTAAAGTTAAGACTAGTTTAAAGTTATCTTCATTGAAAAGTACAGTGCTTTTCCTTCAAAAATAAGGACATTTCAATGTGACCCCAAACTTTTGAACAGTAGTGTATATTTCCCCAAAGTCCCCAAAGTTACTTACGTAACATGCACATAGCGGCACGCACATACGGGCAAGCGATCAAATGTTTGGAAGCCGCAGCTGCGTACTGCGTTACACATACAAATTAAACAAAATGCTTATGGCAACATTCTGGTTGCGTACTCACGGTACTCAAAGTCCTCCTGGTAAGAGTCTCTGTTGTCCCAGTTCTCCACAGGCCAATGGTAAAGCTTGACTGTCATCATTCAGGAATGTAAACAATGAAACACCGGCTACGTGTTTGTGTTGCTGCAGCCCGCCGCTAATACACCGCTTCCCACCTACAGTTTTCTTCTTTGCTGTCTCCATTGTTCATTGAACAAATTGCAAAAGATTCACCAACACAGATGTCCAGAATACTGTGGAATTTTGCGATGAAAACAGACGACTTAATAGCTGCCCACAATGCTGTCCTAAAATGTCCCCTACAATCCGTGACGTCACGCGCAGGCATCATCATACCGAGACGTTTTCAGCAGGATATTTCGCGCAAAATTTAAAATTGCACTTTAGTAATCTAACCCGGCCGTATTGGCATGTGTTGCAATGTTAAGATTTCCTCATTGATATATAAACTATCAGACTGCGTGGTCGGTAGTAGTGGGTTTCAGTAGGCCTTTAAACTATTGTAGTGGTGTTCTGTACAAAAAGTGCACTTTAATTTAGTGTTGTTTTGATATGTCATCTAAGTGACATCATGCACAAAAGTGCACTAATAGCTTGTTTTAAAATGTCTCTGACAATCTTGCACTTTCTGTTTTGGAAATGACATGAATGTTTGTGCCACTGCTTAATAACTGTTTAATAAATACAGTTTTGCTAAATTGACTTAATTGTAATTTCCCTCTCTGCATGAACGTTTAAAATGAGCATATCCTAATGCAGTATGAACAAGAATGTTTTAATGTAGACACATAGAATCATCATACTGCTGTGATTATATGCATCAAGTGTTAATTCAAGGCTAAGGCAAAATATCGAGATATATATCGTGTATCGTGACATGGCCTAAAAATATCGAGATATTAAAAAAAGGCCACATCACCCAGCCCTATGCTGACGTAAGCGCAAACATTCTACATCATTTCCAATTGTATTATTGTCTCAAAATGTTTATTATTCTACTTGCTAATATACTGTTCATATCTGATTGCTTTCACTTAGAACATGCTTCTATCAACATGGTTCGTAGAGCAGCCAGGTGAGGGTTCCAGGTTCGATCCCTGCCTGCACCATCCTAGCCACTGCAGTTGTGTCTTTGCGCGAGATACTTAACCCACCTGCTCCCAGTGCCAACCACACTGGTTTAAATGTTACTTAGATCATGGCTTTCCCTATGTAAAGCGCTTTGAGTCACTGTAGAAAAGCGCTATATAAATGTAATTCCCTTTACTGGAAATATAATAAACACAAATATTCTGTTTAACACTTTACATTAGTTTTGGGCAAGACTACACATTTGTTATAAATCTAATACCAAGTAGTTACAGGGTCAATATATTTGTAATTTTTTGGAACGTAAAAATATCGATCTAACCTTTGTGGTATCGACCTGAAACTATACAACTAGGTATCGTTATTGTCCATATTTGTATCAATCTGCCCACCTTTATTCAAGAGCTCTAACTTAGTGGTTAGCACACCCCCCTACGATGTGTAGTGTTGAATGTTTAGTTATTCCTGGTCCTTCAGTGGGTACTTGTAATAGTTGGAGGCGAGGATTGCTGACTTACTGTAGGATAAGGGTGTAATTGTACGGGTATTTGTATTGAACCGTTTCAGTACGGGGGTTCGGTTCGGTTTGGAGGTGTACCGAACGAGTTTCCACACGGACATATTAAGTAGCGCACCGCACGTTGTGTAAACAATGCACACCGAGGCACAACACACGGCATGCTAGCAACAACCGGGCTACTTCAACATGCAAAAGCCAGAGCTGGAAGACCCTCCTGCCTCGTTAAGATCTCCCGTTTGGCAACATTTGGGCTTCGCGGTGCGATACAACAATGGATAACATCGCTTCAACGAAGAGAAAGACGAACAAACACAGCTCCCACCGCATTCAAGCAGCTTCTCCTCGGCGAGTCAGGCAGGGCTAAAGCAATAACAAATGCCGTTGGTGTTTTTATAGCAGCAGATTTAAGACCATATTGCATTAAAAACTAGATTTTGACCAACTTATATGGTGGAAGAACAATGAACCCCTATATCCTCTTACTGCCACGTTAGCCAGGCACTACCTCGCCATACCTGCTACCTCTGTGCCCAGTGAAAGGGTATTTTCCACAGCTGGAGACATTTTAACTGCAAGCAGGTCTGCTCTTTCTGCAGACAATGTGGATAAACTGATTTGTGTGGCAAAAAACATTGAGTGAAAGTCACCAGGGTTAAAGGCTGGGGGGTGAGGGGGAAGAAAATTTAATCTGAGGCTGAGTTGACTTGAAACTGTTTAATGATGCACTTTTTGTATGTAGAAGAAAAGTTTTGTCATTTTATTTAATCTGAGCAACAACTTGAAGCAGTTTAATGTTGCACTTTGTATGTGGAAATGTTACACTTTATATGTAGAAAGGTTTTGTTAAGAAACCAATTCTGAGCCTTATCTTATTTAGTTTTTATTTTATTTATGTTGACTGCATTAACCCTGGCAATCAACCTTGTGTGTATATGTATGTTATTATTATCTTTAGCATTCATGACTGCCTGCTGTTGCACTGATCAGCCTAGTGGTGGCTCACATCCATCACACACAGAGCTATTTTAAAGCAATGTTAAAAGGATGAAGCCATTGTTTACAAATTTTGTTAAATAAATAACCAGAAAATGTATATTTTGTTGTTTTCTTACTGTACCGAAAATGAACCGAACCGTGACCTCTAAACCGAGGTACGTACCGAACCAAAATGTTTGTGTACCGTTGCACCCTTACTGTAGGAGTGGCTTAGCACTGTGGAGGGACATTAGTAGCTAGCAAGCATGCTACATTGTGTTGAGGACGCGTCTGTTCGCTTGTCGCTGTCAATTTTTTGTGACACAGCTCGAATGTGTCATCAACATGCATTATCACCATATAAAAAAAGTGACATATTGCACAATCCTGGTATCAGGTAATGATGGGCCGGACACAAGTGTGCTGACACAGCAAAAGAGTCTCAGTTTTTGCCACATTGCATCAAACTGCCCCCGCCGCAGATGTTGAAGCTGCGCCAACAAGGGAGGCTTTTGCCAGGAAGCGTACGTTCTCTGTGTGATTGAATGAAACAAGCACCCGGAGGAAGCAGTAAAAACCAGCCAATAAAAGTCAAATCCAAAAAAGATGCTGCCCCGAGCTGCAGACTTGTGATTTCGCATCATCCCTCATTCCGTTCTTGTGCGCTTGACTGACTTTGTGTGCCTTGATCTGCTGGGCGTTAAATAAAAGACTGCATGGCATGGCATGAATTGTGGGAATGCCTTCTTCCTGTTCCGCTGCCCATTATCTGACTTTCATTCCGCCGGCATTCTGTGCTGTGCGTACCTGTGCAGGTGCGGGGGCGTCGCGGTAGCTTGGCAGGATTTTCAGGGTGATGCCCCCGCTGCAGTCCTTCAGCATTTCCTGGAGCTCGGTGGGATTGTTGCCCACGTCCTTGCCGTTCACCTCCTTGATGATGTCGCCCACGTGAAGCAGCCCCTGCCTGTCAATCATGCCGCCGTGGAGAATCCGTGCGATGACCAGGTCGTCTTTCTCCACGCGAAAGGTTACGCCCTGCGGGGGAAAGAAGGGGGGAGGGGGGGTCGTGACTAGAGATGTCCGATAATATCGGCCGTTAAATGCTTTAAAATGTAATATCGGAAATTATCGGTATCGGTTTCAAAAAGTAAAATAAAATAAAAGACTTTTTAAAACGCCGCTGTACGGAGTGGTACACGGACGTAGGTAGAAGTACTGAGGGCCAATAAACCTTAAAGGCACTGCCTTTGCGTGCCGGCCCAATCACATAATATCTTACGGCTTTTCACACACACAAGTGAATGCAATTCATACTTGGTCAACAGCCATACAGGTCCCATTGAGGGTGACCGTATAAACAACCTTAACACTGTTACAAATATGCGCCACACTGTGAACCCACACCAAACAAGAATGACAAACACATTTCGGGAAAACATCGGTACTGAAACACAACATAAACACAACAGAAACCCTGCCCCCCCAACCCCGCCCACCTCAACCTCTTCATGCTCTCTCAAGGAGAGCATGTCCCAAATTCCAAGCTGCTGTTTTGAGGCATGTTAAAAAAAATAATGCACTGTGACTTCAATAATAAATATGGCAGTGCCATGTTGGCATTTTTTTCCAAAACTTGAATTGATTTATTTTGGAAAACCTTGTTACATTGTTTAACACTAGAAGTCCCAGCATTTTTCTGTCTACCTAGAAGACCCAGAGAGGGGTCATTTGGCCCGACGCTTTTCCCGAATACACTAATCACTCATTTTGTTATGGTAATGAGGCTGTTAGGGGCAGTTTGTCTAGGTAGACAGAAAAATTATACATGTGGGAAATGCCGAAAGGAGCAATGGCAGTGCCAGGATTGTGAGTGACTGCTCAAATGTATGTCAGTCACGTTTACATGGACATGGTTTTTCATTCTTTGTAAATATGCTTTTTTCTTTGTAAATTTTTTTTTTTAAACTATTTTTGGCACACAAAAATAACAATTGCTTCTGCAACAACCCTCCACACCAAAACTGGGAAAACAGTTGCTTTTTCATTCTTTGTAAATATGTTTTGTTTTGTATTTTTTTTAACAATAAATGTCAGAGTGTTGATCCCTTCATTCTGTTGATCCTTGCAAAAACACACACAACCTACCTCAGAACTAAAGCTTGAGCTGTAAGGTCCCCTCCCCCACACAGGCTCAAGTGGCCCCCTGCCGTGTGCCACTAACAGCCACATTTTCATAACAAAAGGAGTGTCCACAGGGGGGACTAGGGGTCAAATGACCCTCTTGTGTGTTTTCTAGGTAAAAATGTCAATTGACCCTTCTCTGGGACTTCGCGTGTTAATGCATCCAGCGGGGCATCACAACAAAATTGGGCATAATAATGTGTTAATTCCATGACTGTACATATCGGTATCGGTTGATATCGGAATCGGTAATTAAGAGTTGGACAATATCGGAATATCGGATATCGGTAAAAAAGCCATTATCGGACATCTCTAGTCGTGACCTTTGCTGGCACTTCTTAAAGATTCCATCACACTCACCAGAGGCTCGCCGGCCTTCTTTCGGATGCCGATCATGCGCACGGCGTCCGCCTGCATCAGAGCGCTGTTCACCGCCGCGTCGTTGGTCATCTCGGCCGGGGGCGGGACTTCGTAGCACTTGGAGGCCACCATGTCGTGTGCCTCAAGGAGGGACTGAGGAGTAAAAGAAAGGGTTATGTAACCTACGTTAGATGTGGAGAGATGTCATCATTTATTCAAGGCTCACAGAGAGGCTTGCAATAAAAACACATTCAGATTTTGGGGAGGAGTTTGCTTCTCTAAAATGGGTCTTCTCGTGTTTCTTTGGTTCAAAACATGTCATTTGGTACTGCAGCTTTAGGCGGACTCACAAGTAGGGCACTCATTGAATTGGATGAAACAAGAAGTTTCACGTAATCAATGAGTTATTATAAAGTGTAGTCTTATAAACCTTGTCTATAACACTTATTTTGCATCTAGGAAGTTTGTTTTCACATGGCCACTAATATCAAGACAGTTTTTATTGAATTCTTTACTCCTGTTAAGATAAACTTGCAACAAGATGAAGTCCATCCATCCATAATATTTAGGTTGATTAATTCGATAAATAACATAAATAAACGATGCCCCCGCTTGCTGTTTATCCAAACTTTGATTTATTTATTGTTTTGTAAACCAGCTAAAAATTATATGAATATTTAAAGACAAAGCTTTGTATTTTCCTTAGTTACTAGGATCAACATAACAACCAAGCAAAAATAATCAACATTTCAGCCTTTTCTCTTTGCAGTGCTCCTTTTTGCTGTAGATTTCCCAATTTAAGGTTTTATTTTATTTCTACAATGTGCCGCAGGCCTCTAAAAAGTGAGCTGCAAGTGTAAGTCAACAAAACAAACACATAAGGACCAACTATCCACAGACACCCTCATGTAAAATATGTGGCTAAAACCCCAAATATGACTGTCAAGAAAGAAATTCTGGGAGTGTTGAACCCACTACATTTTTCAACAGAAAGTGTTGAAAAAGAAAAAGTCACATGTGAAAATCATTTTGACATGGAGATGTGCTCCCCTCTCTCACGCTCCCTCACCAGGTCAGCAGCTTGTGGAACTTACGCCTCTGATTGGCTCACAAGTCACAGTCTGATTGCTCGTGTCAGGACACCGGAACTGTAGGGGTGTTCCCATCCAATATTGATATTAGCAAAATGAAACTATCGGCTTTTATGTCAAATCTCAGATACATGCAATCCTGCAGTGTGTTTACTTGTGTGTGATATCATGTGGGATACAAGCAGTCCTGCAGCGTGTTTACGTGGGTGTGATATCATGTGGGATACAAGCAGTCCTGCAGCGTGTTTACCTGTGTGTGATATCATGTGCGATAGAAGCAGTCCTGCAGCGTGTTTGCGTGTGTGTGATATCATGTGGGATACAAGAAGTCCTGCAGCGTATTTACGTGTGTGATATCATGTGGGATACAAGCAGTCCTGCAGTGTATTTACGTGTGTGTGATATCATGTGCGATACAAGCAGTCCTGCAGTGTTTGTGTGTGATATCGTGTGCCATCCAAGCAGTCCTGCAGCGTGTTTACTTTTGTTTGATATTATATGCGATACAAGCAGTCCTGCAGCGTGTTTACTTGTGTGTGTGATATCATGTGCGATCCAAGCAGTCCTGCAGCGTGTTTACTTGCGTGTGATATCATGTGGGATACAAGCAGCCCTGCAGCGTATTTACTTGTGTGTGATATAATGTGTAATATAATCAGTCCTGCAGTGTTGTTGTATCATGTGCGATACAAGCAGTCCTGCAGCGGCTTTACTTGTGTGATATCATGTGCAATACAAGCAGTCCTGCAGCAAGTTTACATCTGTGTGATATCATGTGCGATACAAGCAGTCCTGCAGTGTTTGTGTGTGTGTGATATCATGACTGATACAAGCAGTCCTGCAGCATGATTACTTGTGTGTGTGATATCATGTGTGATCCAATCAGTCCTGCAGCGTTTACTTGTGTGTGATATGATTTCTAATACAGGCAGTTCTGCAGAGTGTTTACTTGTGTGTTATATCATGTGCGATACAAGCAATCCTGCAGAGTGTTTACTTGTGTGTTATCATGTACGATACAATCAGTCCTGCGGCATGTTTACACTATGTGTGATATCGTGTGTGACATAAGCAGTCTGGCAGTGTTTACTTGTGTATTATGTGCGATACAAGCAGTCCTGCAGCGTGTTTACTTGTGTTGTGTGTGATATCATGTGCGATACAAGCAATCCTGAAGTGTGTTTAAATGTGTGTGACATCACGCGATACAAGCAGTCCTGCAGTTTGTTTACTTGTGTGTGAAATCATGTGCGATACAAGCAGTCCTGCAGCGGCTTTAATTGTGCAATATCATGTGCGATACAAGCAGGCCTGCAGTGTTTATATGTGTGTGATATCGCACAATGCAAGCAGTCCTGCAGTTTATTTGTTTTTGAAATCATGTGCGATACAAGCAGTCCTTCAGCGGCTTTACTTGTGTGATATCATGTGCGATACAAGCAGTCCTGCAGCGTGTTTACTTGTGAGTGATATCATGTGCGATACAAGCAGTCCCGCAGCGTGTTTAATTGTGTGTGATATTATGTGCGATACTAGCAGTCCTGCAGTCTTTATTTGTGTGTGATATCATGTGTGATACAAGCAGCCCTGCAGCGTGTTTACTTGTGTGTTATATCATGTGCCATGCAAGCAACCCTACAGCGTGTTTGTGTGTGATATCATGTGTGATACAAGCAGGCCTGCAGTTTGTTTACTTGTGTGTGAAATCATGTGCGATACAAGCAGTCCTGCAGTTTGTTTACTTGTGTGTGAAATCATGTGCGATACAAGCAGTCCTGCAGCAGGGCTTGAATTTAACCACGGCAACCGCTGCGATCGCCCTTGCAGTTTGCCACAATGCCATAAAAATGTACTTAAAAAAAAAGATTGTTTCGGCAAATATAAATTGATAAAAACATGACTTTTTTTCTTTCATTTTCAACTGTATAAGCCATCGGTATAAACAACAAGCGCGCAGCCATTTAGGAAACGCGTGTCAAAGGTAAACCGACAACGAGAACAGCCGAGATTTTACGAGAGATACACTAGCTGCATCAGGGTCTGGAAGTACGTCATTTGTTCGGTGAATTTAGGTCAGGCAGCTCTCAAAATGCCGAGTAAGGAACAAGTCAAAAAAAGAAAACACGAACAAGTACAGGCTGTCTGGAAAAAATGTAGCAAGCTACACAGCCTCTTTAAGTAGGTTCATTTCATAGTTTTAATGGAGTGCTAAATTTGTCGATCGTTTGTCCTCGAAATTCCGCAGTTCTAGACCTGTCAATGTTGTATATGTGCTGTATCGTGTCGTAAATGTTTATTTTGATTCGTGGCTGTCAACGACCACGTGTGGATTTGTAAACTTGTTTGTAACGGTTGGACATCAGTCGCTGATGTAAACTATCATGGAATGAAAATTGCATGGTGTTTTATATATTCCTTTATACACAACTTTACTAAAGTTTACTACAAGTTAGGTCATATACTATATGACAGTCTATTTCAATTTATTGACATTTGATTATTTGTATATCATATACTTGTTTGTGTATGTATAAATATATGATATATATATTTATTTTGAGGGAAAGGGGCACATGCCCCCTAGACTGGCCAGGTAGGGCGCAAGGGGACAGATACTATACCCATTTTTTTTCCAGATAAATTCATGTATAATGTGTATACATTTTTATATATATAATCTAATTAAATATGGTATATTTATTTGTATTTGTAATATGATAAGTTTTAGCTGCATTTTATACGACTGTATAAATCAATTATCACTTTTTCATTTTAGCTCACATCCATCATCTGCTGTATCATCTGTTCCTGAAGTGAACACAGCTGATCCTGGCTCGACAGCGCAATCGACAACTTCTGACCCTGGTTTGAAGCTGCAACCGACAACTATGGAGCCTGGCTTGACAGTGCAACCAGCTGCAACAGATACTACCATGTCAGAAGCCAACCCTCAATCTAGTTCTGAAGCAGCATCAAAGGTAAAACCGAAGTATAAATGCAAAGTGGCAACATTCTTGTCATGGTAGGCAGACTGCGATTGGTTGGCATATCATGATGAAAATGGATATGCCACACTTGTGTGTTACAAGCAGGCCTGCAGTGTTTATATGTGTGTGAGATTATGTCAATCAATCAATGTTTATTTATATAGCCCTTAATCACAAGTGTCTCAAAGGGCTGCACAAGCCACAACGACATCTGCGGTACAGAGCCCACATAAGGGCAAGGAAAACTCACCCCAGTGGGATGTCGGTGTGAATGACTATGAGAAGCAATGGATGTCGAGTGGGTCTGACATAATATTGTGATACAAGCAGTCCTGCCGCGTGTTTACTTGTGTGTGATATCATGTGCGATACAAGCAGTCCTGCAGTGATTACTTGTGTGTGATACAAGCAGTCCTGCAGCGTGTTTACTTGTGTGTGATATCATGTGTGATATAAACAGTCCTACAGCGTGTTTGCTTGCGTGTGATATCATGTGCGATACAAGCAGTCCTGCAGTGTGTTTACCTGTGTGTGATATCTTGTGCGATAAAAAACAGTTCTACAGCGTGTTTACTTGCGCAAAGCTGGACTGCCAGTGAACATCGAAATGTCCTCCAATAAACACACACTTTCTATTATTTTAGTCAAGTCATTTACAAAAGGTAAACATGCTAGGCTAAAGTCTACTAGGAGCTAGCAGCTACACAGCAGCTGAGCACAGTTCGTAATAAGTATCCTGAAAGGGCACCCAACATATCATGCAAACCAACTTTGTTTACCTATTTGTACCTGTTTTTGTGTATTTGGGATCTGTATAAATCCTGGAAATTCAAAATCAATGCATGGACGCATGGCGGATACATTTTTATAGAACAATCTTGCCTTCCTTCATACTTCCTCCAAACGAGCCGTTTTGAATTCGTCACATTTACCCTAGTTGTGATGTCAATGGATACCTCCATATATGGTATAGGTTTACATTAGTCCGCCATTGTAGTCTGACGCTGTCATCAATAAGTTCCTTCTTTTTCTCTATCCTCTTGTTGTGGGGCAGACTGGCTCGTACATGCACATGCATCCTCCGCTGTTGCCATTTTTTACACAAAGTAGTGTATCGTTCGAATTTATATATGTCGGTTGACTCCATATGGAAGATAAAATCTACAACATAGATGACAGGGAGAAGACGCTGTCAAAGTGGCGGCACGTAAACAAAAGCGCCCACAAAACGGCGCATTCTGAAGAGACGGCCAGAAAGTGACTTGAAGATGGTCTGTAAAACATCATCTATGCAACATTTGGACCACCTTTAAATGTTATGTAGACCACAAGGAAGTGTTTACATGTAGAAAATAATAATAATAACATGACCCCTTTAATTAAACAATACTGCATTGTAAAACAGAACATTTGTCAATATAAACAAACATCAAAGAGTTACAATTGCATATTACTTACACATAGTCTCCCAGGCAGAAGCGTATTAGAAAGTATCCAGTAACAAACGTGTCAGCATTATTGAACTTAACTGCATCTTGAGCTTAAGTTGATTAATTACTGTGGCCACCGGGTATCACCAAAGACAAATTACGGGTCCTTTTAAGTCTGTCTTAAAAGTGTTTTCCATGCCAACTATTGTTCTCTGACTAATTTCACTGAAGCAAGCCTTTTATAGCGCTCCACACCACAAAATAAGAAAAGTATGTACTGTATTTTGTGCTGATATTAGATTAATATTGATATCGGCCAATATTAAAGGCTCCAATATAGGTATCGTATGGGACGTGAAAAAGTTGTATCAGCATCTAAAACGTTGGGTGTCTTTTGGCTCAAATAAACGTGCTCACCTGGAAGTGCGGCTCCTGCAGGATCTTGGACAGTTCGGCCACGCTGTCGTCTTTGACCTTGAGGCTGCTGATGTCGCCCAAGATGTCCGTCACCAGCTCCATGTTGTTGTCTTGCACCGCTTCCAGCTTCACTTCCTCCAGCTGCTCGTGAGCCTGGCAGAGAGACACACTTGCTCAGGGAGGGTGGCAAGAATTGTCTTGGAATGTTGCCTACAATGTGCAAATGTGGATTAGTGCCTCAAGCATATGCTTTTGTGAAAGTTGTGTACGTGGGAAAGTTCCAGGACGACAATTAGTTTGTGCACTGCGTACACAATCAGCAAAGCGATGCAGCGTGTGTCAACTTGTTGCGGTCTCCAGCATTTGGGCAATTAAAGCCGGGATTAGGCAAGCTTCTGGTTCTTCCCCCTCACCTACTACGGGTGTGTGCTACCTTAACCAGGGAAGCGTACAATGGGACTTTCCATGATGCCGCGCAGGAAGAGCAGGTCGATGTCTTTGGCGCCCCCGGTGGTGGGAAGCTCACCCAGATTGTCCAACTCCTGCACAGCTGAGACACAAGATGCAGGGTTGTAAGCAAACGTAGAAGAAACTCCACAATGGACATGTCTACGTGGGCACAAGTTATCGGCCCAATCAGATTAAAAATGCTTCATATAAACACGTCAATCGGAAGATTCTGATCCGATACAAACGGGAGGAGTGGCAGTTATTCCGATGCATACCCATCGGGTCCGGTCTAAATCTCCCTTGCTGCGAAAGTGTGCTTCGTAAGCGTGACGCGTTACTGCTATTGAGACAGCCGGATGTTGCCGAGCAGCAAACATGGCAGGAGAGAAACTGAATCGATCTGTGGCCGACACAACCTTCTTGTTAGAAACGTCAAGAGAACTCAGGATAGTTGAACGCCTGCATGGAAAAACTGCAGGAAGCCGGAATTCACCAAATCGCTGGAAAAGTTTGAAGGCTTCTTATTACATAGCTAAACGTCAGAACGGTAAACGTGGTTCCCACCGCTCCTGCTTTCAGTTTTGCCGTTTGATAGAGGACTTGATGAGAGATAGGCCGTTCAGTTACAGCTCTTTTTATTACCAAATATGTGTTATATGTGTTTTATGTTGCACGATTGCACCAAGAAAAATTCCTAGTTTGTGAACCCGTTCTCAAACAATGGCAATAAAACTATTCTAAATCTGATTCTGGATGTTGGTTCGGAGGTGGAATATATTAACACGCCTTAAGACTACCACTCTGAGGTTCCTCAGGAAGAATGCAGCATCAATGGTAAGGTGACGTTATCCAAGTAAAACTTCATGAGAAACTGTTGTTGTTGTTGTTGGGGGGGTTGGGAGACGACAACTCTGTCCATGCCGAGTAGATGGTTTATTCTGACTAACCCTTGTGCAACCCTGGGGCCCCAAACGGGCATTACATGGGTTTCTTATGTCATGTGATTGTTTAGTGGCTTGAAATTTCACCAGTTTGTTTTTTAACTTTTTAAATTGCATTCTGTTTTTGATTGCAACGTTGTTAGAATATGATATAAAAAATTAAGTATACACACATTATTTTATGACTTCTTTCGGCCCCATCGACTCCAATTATAACTGCTATTTTTTAACAGACTGTAATCCTGGTATTTTACTGTGTTTTTCCATGAACCGAATTAATTTAATTCTTGCCCACTAAAAAACAAGTATCGTTTTGGTGCATTTGTACTCATTAACCACCAGATGGTGCCTGAAACTCATGAGCATTATTCTCAGAGCTTTGGTGAGTGTAAATGAGTTAAACTGACATTAAACCGTAAATTAAATGACATTGGGCAGTTACATATAACATGCGAAATATATATATACGTATATATAAAGAACATATGTAGAATTCAATAAACTCAACAAAGTCCCGCCTGCTTTCTCTCACTCAGTAGGCACTGTAATATTTTTTTTTCTTCTACTCGATCGAAATCTATGCTGTCATAAATTATTGACCTATTTAAGGCAGTAAGTAACAAACCTCAAATATTCCACTCTGCAACTTATTTTTTTGAAATATTGCATATTTTGCATATTCCTATTATAAAAACAGTTGTTATTTTTACTAAAAAGGCCATAAAGCGTAAAAATAATATAATAAATAATAAAAACATTTCAATCAATAGATAGATCTGAAGTTGTTAAAAGATTTCAAGCATTGAAGGTAAAAAAATATATATATATATATTATTATTGCTCACCTTCTGGGTCCTGAGAGTGTGTCTTGTTAATCTTAAAATTGTGCATTCAAACGCTTTGCGCATGTATACGCACGTCATGATCAAATCAGTTTATTTAGTGTCCATGGAATTTGGAATGCTGATCAATCAAGGTTTAGATCAGCTTGGGGAAATTTTGCAAATGTAAACATACTGTGGCTATAGACTTTTTATTTTCTTTCTTCAAATTGTGACCTCTCAAGGTAGACTTTTCACCTAAATAATCCAATTTATTGGTAACGGTTTATACCTTTTACTCGGAAAAATGGTCTGGATATGCTTCCAAGTTGTAGAAGTCAAGTGTACAAAAGCCAGAATAAAGCAGGGATTACAGGATTATAATGTTCCAACAAATAGCTTGTGGACGGCAACAGCGCTGATTGTTGAGAGAGGTTGGCAAGAACCCGAATGACAGGGTTTTAATGCAGAAGAAGGCCCAACTCAAGATACTTCCGTGTGCAGCTCTGTACCTTTGTGAATATGTCCAGTCAAGTCAGACTGTACAAACGTGCTCCCTCTGACACATACTCGGAACTAGACCGGGCATGAAAAATAACAAGTCATTGGAGTTGGTGACAGAGCGTTGAGAATCAACTCACTGGGTTACCAATCCAGTTCCGTATTATGACATGTAAGTACAGTAAGTGACAAATGCATCCAGAAGACACTGTGAGAGACGTATTGATCAGCAAAATGGAATGGTGTGCTTGTAGTCAGCATACCTGCACTGCTTGTCATGATTTGTCGGTTTTTACATTCTCACAGCACCGACTGAAATTCAATAGATGTCCTGATACATAGTAAGTAAGCATACTATTCATTCAAACACATAAAAAGCACCACTTCGACTTTAGCATCATGATTAAAGAGTGGATTGTCAGGAGAAACATTTAATTCTGCGCCCATAAATGACAAAATGATATACAGCCTAACAAAAGATTGCACTCTAAAACTTCCTTAAGCTTTCAGAGGGACTATATTGATATTGATTTCATCTTTATTTTTATGGGGACCACACGAACGCACACTTTCACAGGACAGGATAAACATGCCGCAGACACATAAACGACCATTACACTTTCTCACTCACAATTACTCAGGAGACAACGCGTCATTTACCGCCCGTCCTGCAAGTGTTGACTTATGAATAAAGCTGGAGACCATTCATTGAGCTAAAATGTACTCAGAGTCCCCACAAGTCAACTGATGGCACAAAAGGATCCCACATTACATTGGAAGGTTTTTGTGTAATCTGTTTCGACCTTTAGCCACAGGAATGTTTGCTGGTCTCATCCTGCCTCTCTGCCACGTGGACACTTCTGGACGCTCTTCTATCCAGTATGAGAAAGGGTCACAAGGTTCTGTGTGATCCATTCTGCGTGCATTGTAACCACTTTACACCTGCTGAGAACCTGCGTCCTCTGTGGGGGACATTTGTTTTGCAAAAGAGAGTAATTTTTTCTCGGACAAAAAAAATAGACCCAAAAGCCAGGGATGTTCTTATCATCCATGAGTGAGATCCGCCACTACCAATACGATGTTTTATCTGTAAATTAATAGTACACAATAACTAAACAAAAGCAAAGCTACTATCTTCTACTTTTTAAATTCCTTTGGTTTTTGCCCTCAAAGTCTACTCTTCTTAAAATGTACTGAGCACTTATGTCTTGGTGTTGCTTAAAGATAGCTTAGTGGTTAGCTTACCTATTAGCATGCCTGCTCCTGACTTACTCTCAGTGTGTAACGTGTACTAAAAAATGCATTTTTTTGCTGTAATGGAGGTGATTATCATCAAACTAACATTGTATGGAGACACATTATTTGCTGCTAGCTGCTTGTTATCTGGGATACTAAAAATACAGTAAATTCCTTACTATTAGACGCTACTATTTTCCTACGCTTTGAACCCTGTGGCTTATAAAACAGTGTGGCTAATTTATGGATTTTTCTTCGTTGACAGTCACAATGCAAATAGTTTTAAAAAAAACGAGCAAATACACTGAATAAGTGTGTTATTATTTGTGCTCTGGCGCAATATTTCGGACAAGTTCGCTCACTGCAGGCGCTGCAGTGCTGCATTGCCCTTCTGTTTGGACTGAGCTTTCAACCAGAAGTTACATGTCCTTTTCCATCTTATAGCCGCCAATAGCGTTTATACTCGTACGAGTTCTTCATTCATCACTCCAAGCAAAGTTTGTAAGTTTTATAGTTTATTGTAAAATTATTTTTACTTACTAAACCGTCCCATGTGTGATGTCTGTAGGAGTGTTTTCATGCATATTTGTATGTACTATCGTAATGTAATGAAGCTAGCGTCGTTAGCATTAGCTAATATGCTAACACATTTACAAGTATCTGTGTTAGTATTATTAACTTACAGTGACATGCTTTTTGTATTGTTTTAGTTTCACAAATTCCTCAGTAAATTAACCAAAACATCACCGTGGAGTTATTGAGTCTATTTAGCTGATTGGAGAGCTAGCTTCCGCAGCTAGTGGGTCCATGACCAAAAAATTGTCTGATACTGATCGGTGGTCTATCGATCGGCACACCCATACTAAAAACAAATGCGCTGGTTCCCAGGAGGATATGATACATACTAGAGCTACCCCCTGAAAACAGAAGCCTCTGTGAACACCAAGGGTTTGGACCGAGCCCTTTTGTAAAAGTACACTGGTGATCAGAGGGCTCGACTGTTTTTTATTCGTTGTTGATATTTTGTTTCCTATTCGGTGATGTCCAACTCAAAACAACAACGATGTACGTTTGCACTTTAACCTAATAATTCATATCTAATCTGAGGCCGGATTCCGACCTAAGGGTTTCCGATCCTGTGTTTTGTCCCCCTCACTATATGCGTCCATTACTCTTTTCCAAATTAAGCTCAAATTAGAGTTGTCTCTCTCAAATCTGAATTATTTATCTGATCATTTTGCAGTCTTCTATGCTTCCAGCTAACAATATTTATAGTACAGCGTGGTCCTTCCTAGAGGCATCCATGGGAGCTTTGTGTGAAAGAACGACACCTCATTCACTTTGGAGTGAACACTAGAACAACGATTGCAAGCCATCCCTTCTCGGTTTCACTCTAATTCTCACAGACAACAAAACTCTTGTAGCAAGAGCAGAGATGAGTTGACTGTGTATTTGTTTCCATTTTCACTTGCTGTAGTTAATATTGCATGGCTGTGAATGTTTGGTGAATACTGATTCCTCTGGAAGTGTGAGAAAAATTCTTGTAGAACGGAACTAGAAACCTGCACGTTGCTGTGGTGTAGCTGAAAATGCGATGAGATCAGAGCCAACATCACTCGTACATTCCAGAGAGCAGAAACCAAATGGCTCCAGGCCTTCCTCACCTCCAGATGTGTCTGCTCCCTGGTTGGCCTGGACAGCCGCAGGAGGCACTTCCGCTCCAGGCTGGGCCGGGGGTGCCACCTCCTGCGTCACCTCCTCCCGCGCCGCATTGGCGTCCTCCATGGCCGTGACCATCGTTGAGCCCACCTCTTTCTTCCTCCCTGCTGCCGCAAGTATGCAAACCGGCCGCACCGCCGGTAGTTGTGGAACTACCGCGTGTGTCGGTCCTGTGTTTCGGTTGTCTGGCACTGCTCAGACTCTACGCTTAGAAGAGAGGGAGGACAAAGAGCATCAATAGAGCAGGGTTAAGATCAAGAGATGAGCGGGACAAGTCAGAGGGGTTTTGTGAATACAAGTGAGAGACCAGAATGAAAGCTGCAAATAGGCTGGATGCGAGCACAGATGTGCTCCTGCGTGCCTCCCTCCTCCTCTGTGGCTTTAATACGCAGCCTTGCCAAACCCTCACCCCCCCCAGTCGCCCTCCATGCGCACTTATAATCCCACAATCCTCTCCTGCCGCAGGGGGCTTGCGTGAGGAGTACCCCTCCTTTTGTTTGCCCCTACAACCCCGCCCAAAGTTCAGGTGCCTGGCCCACTTGTCTAGACACACACACACACAAGTCGGGCTGGTTATTACGTAAGTCCTCTTACATAAGTGCCGTAGAAGTGGGGGCTTGACCCCTACATTCCCAGTCTCTTCCGCCTTTCTCCCATGCGTGCTGGGTTGGGAACCCCGCAGATTGTGCTTGTGTGTATTTCCAATGAGAGGTTTTAATTTCCCCCTTTTTGTTTCAAATCTTGTGCCTTAAATGCTGATGACAGGCTGCGATTTAAAATGCTCCTGTGATCAGGGAGGCCAGTCCATATCTACACTGCCTTCGCTCAATGCCTCTCATTTGGAGCATGCTGTCAAGCCAGTTTGGGGCCATGCTCGTATCATTGTCCTGTGGAATGACTTTGCTGAGGTATTCCCCCAGCTCCATGTGCTTTACCATCATGAAGCAAACATTTATAATCTGCAGTCGTCTTTCGTTTATCGCAGGTCTGCACATGGGAAACTAATTTCCGCAAAGTAGAAATATTATCAAAAAGAATCATATTTTCATAAAGCAGAAAAAACAACCTTCTAAATACAGTTTTTAACGTAATTATAGCTCTCCAAACATGAAATAACAGCCACACAGTCATCTTTTTCACTCAATATAGTAGCCTGTAGATTACAGTACTCACTGGTAGCCCTGGGAATCTTCAAAGCATCATTGCTATAGCCATTGACCGGACGCTACATAGAAATACTTTATCACATCCTGGGTAATTCTTGTAAGTTAGAAAATATGAACCAGTTAGAACCACAAGAGTGTGTTGTTCAACAAAAAGTTGGTTAACTAGACGCTCACAGCTACGACCATTAGCCGTGTTGTTGGCATTCTGTGTTGTTAATAGAGATCGGAAAACTGATAAATTCTCCATCCATCACGATCCAAATGTGGACGATTCTGAATCGATAGACAAATGTCCAATTATTGATCATTTACGTATGTACGGTTCTAAAATGTGGTATTAATGCTAATGCTAAACTTTAGTGCCAGGTTTGGTTCTAACTAACAATTGAAGAGAAACCATTAGCTAACATTCTTTTAACGTTGTGTGTTACCTGGGTTAGCACAGACAAACACGGAGGAGGGGCGAGGAAAGGACAAGCAATGCTAGCCGTGGCACCAAGCGAGATTGAAAGTGAAGTAGTGAAATAAGAAAATAATAAATACACTTAAACAGAAAGCTAACAGAAACCGCGTTACATAAGAGAGTTTAGAAGAAGAAATTGACAAGTCGATGAGTAGGTCAGAAGAGACAATAACATCTATACAGTGCGGCAACAGTTGAGCCATGGAGATGTCATGAATGAGTAGATAGTAGAGATGTCCGATAATGGCTTTTTTGCCGATATTCCGATATTGTCCAACTCTTAATTACCGATACCGATATCAACCGATACCGATATATACAGTCGTGGAATTAACACATTATTATGCCTAATTTTGTTGTGATGCCCCGCTGGATGCATTAAACAATGTAACAAGGTTTTCCAAAATAAATCAACTCAAGTTATGGAAAAAAATGCCAACATGGCACTGCCATATTTATTATTGAAGTCACAAAGTGCATTATTTTTTTTAACATGCCTCAAAACAGCAACTTTTGGAGCATGAGGAGGTTGAGGTGGGCGGGGTTGATATGTGTGTGTGTGTGTGTGGGGGGGGGGTTATAGCGGCGGGTGTATATTGTAGCGTCCCGGAAGAGTTCTGGGTATTTGTTCTGTTGTGTTTATGTTGTGTTACGGTGCGGATGTTCTCCCGAAATGTTTGTCATTCTTGTTTGGTGTGGGTTCCCAGTGTGGCGCATATTTGTAACAGTGTTAAAATTGTTTATACGGCTACCCTCAGTGTGACCTGTATGGCTGTTGACCAAGTATGCTTGGCATTCACTTGTGTGCGTGAAAAGCCGTAGTTATTATGTGACTGGGCCGGCACGCAAAGGCAGTGCCTTTAAGGTTTATTGGCGCGCTGTACTTCTCCCTACGTCCGTGTACAGAGCGGCGTTTTAAAAAGTCATAAATATGAATTTTTTGAAACCGATACCGATAATTTCCGATATTACATTTTAAAGCATTTATCGGCCGATAATATCGGCAGTCCGATATTATCGGACATCCGTAAAAAATATGATACAAACAAACATTTTTAAATGCTGGCCTCAGCCGCAGGTACTCGCTGTTCTTCTTGCCTAAACGTCGCACTGAGCTGCAGGACAAGGAGACGATCAGGAGCACCAAGCTTGACCGTTAGCTAACTGTCTAGCTTGCTTACGTGTTGTCGCATCCATTCACTCTCCGACACAGAACACTGACAACAGTCCACTTTGCTACTAACCATATTTGGATGATTACAATCTCAACACTGTTTGTTCCCAACCAGTTATAGTTCTAGAATATTTTTTACAGGGATCCTCTATTCATCGAAATTCTGCTATGTTTCTAACCAAAGTGGTCATTTTTTTATGTCCCTATAAAATTGCCAAAACAATGCGTAATGATGGAGTCAAATTGCTTTTGTGGTGTAGCGGCTGGCTATGGGGTTCTAGCCAATGACTTTGAGTGGGGGGCAGGACTTACGGGGCAAGGATGGGGAAGTGACGTGTTGTTGTCGGGTAAAAGTTTGTGCGAGTGCTGCCAAGAAAGAAGAGAGATGTACATTGAGCTTGTTGTACAAGAGTGTGGCTTTTGTCAAATACAAAATGACAAACTGGGAATTTGTCTGAGCCGCAATTCTTGGAACATGTCAGAATGTTTTGGTCGCTGTCGGTTGCTTCCGTTGACATTCGGGAACGCTCGGAAGTGAAATACTGTGGAGGGGAGAAACACAAATTTCAGCGGCTTCGCTGCGTTATGGCTCGCAAACGTGTCCTTAACATCTCGGCATGTTTAGGTACTTGTATATTTGTGTTAATATCATAGTGTAGCATCGCTAAATATCGTGATATAGTGATTTGGTTTTGAAATAACACATACATGTTTCATAATTGACGACTTTTTCAACATGTCAAGAACTGTGTCTCTGTTGGATGTGGGGATAAAGAATTATTGGAATTGGTCATGGTTAAAAAAATAAGTCGACGGATGTCCGCCTTTGGAAATACATTTTCCAGCACTTTGCAGTCTTTGCGATGGAAAGTGATCAACTAAGGTGGTTAAGGTTGGTTGTTATAGAAACAGCATTGCGAGGGATGCTAACATGCAAAAAAGAAACGTTTGAGAAAAGAAAACGTCAAACTGCCTACTTCGTCATTTTCATAAGTTACTACTCTTAGTAAGTAATAATATGGCAAATTGCTGTTGACCAGTAGATTTTATGTCTCATGATTTAAAATACTAAACCCTCTAACTTGTACTAGATCTAGTGCTGCATTGCCAAAGTTGCCTAAAAAGCATTATAAAGTATAATTATGCATTCATTAAGTTTACATGTAATTAAAAGACAAAAACAAACTTGTAACAGACAATCTTCCATCCACGACTTTACTAAGTCGCTCACGAGTTCAACAAAATATTTGACTTTTACAATTACCATTTATCCATCCATTTTCTACCGCTTGTCCCTTTCGGGTCGCGGGGGGTGCTGGAGCCTATCTAAGCTGTATTCAGGCGGAAAGCAGGGTACACCCTGGACAAGTCACCACTTCATCGCAGGGCCAACACAGATACAGACAACATTCACACTCACATTCACACACTAGGGCCAATTTAGTGTTGCCAATCAACCTAACCCCAGGTGCATGTCTTTAAAATGTTTGTTATAATTATGTCATTATTCTTACTTTTATTCGGAACTTCAAATTGATCTTTACATACATGAAAACACACTTTTCTTTCAATTGCATTTTTACAGCATTTCTATGTAGAAAATGCCTTCAAAGCATCTTAGAAATGGTCAAATCTCTTCAACTACAGGCGCCCCTTTGAACCCCAGCTGATATTTTTAAATACCTCTATTTTTTTTTTTAACCTTGCTGGGATCCCTGTTAGTAGCCAGCGAGAATGTATATTTTAAATGTGACGGATGTAAACAGAGGTCACAACGCCGCAAGTATATTACCTGGGGGGGCATGGCTTCAGGATAGAGCTGCCAAATGGGAAACATTCTTTGGTTGCATGGTATAGAATTTGACATTTTCAATTATAATAATGTTAGTAAATGATCTGGTAAAAACTGTGTGCTACATTACATGGGATTTGTACGTGGTTGGTAAATGAGAGTAAATCTAAAGGGTAAAAATAAATAGTGTAGAAATGCACCCATTGCATGAAATGTAGTCTTGATTTTCCAAATTTTCTTTCGAGGCTTGCGTGGCAGCGCTTTGTGCTGACAGAAATGTTCCTCTTTTTTTCTTCAAGGGTTCTCACATCCCTGTGAATACTGACCAAGTGGATATTGGTTCCACATATTGAGTCAAAATGTACTATTAAATTGTACAGTACAAGTTTAAACATGATATTAGCAAGTACTATATTCATTGTTAGAGGTCAGATGATGATGACTAGTTTGTTCCAAAACAGCCAAGTCCGGTATCGAGGACGTCCATGAAGCTCCGCCCACACTGACACAGCTGTACACGGGGCTTTAATCCGACCGCCTAGCCCCGCCTCTCCCTCAACTAGACCAGTCTCTCCATCCCCCAACCCAGGACGGTGGATTTTAATCTGGCAACAAAAGCACAGGATTACAAATCTCTGCCTCCCTTTGCTCGCCATGTCCAACCTGCAGACAGCTAACAGTATTGCTGTCTGCAGCATCGGTGTGAAGGGCCTAAGATGTTGTTAAATGGAAAACAAACTTAATATTCATTTGCTTTTCCCAGTCTCACAGGCAGACCCCACGTGCACTTTAGAGCTGATGTTCACACTGAACACAATAAATCTGTCAGGCAGTTCTCCCACTGAAGCCATAAAGCCATGTCAGCATGCAGAAACATTTTCCTCGAACTCTCCCGTGTGAGTAGTGGTAGAAAAGTCCTATTTACCTTTTTCCACGTGGTGTCTGCTCTCCAGTTGACTCCTGCACACAGAAGAGGAAAGAAAGAATGTTTGATACGTAAGTAGTAAAATACATGAATATTGTCTTCTACAAAAAGCCATAAAGAGTGATTTCCCACTCTCCTCACATCAAGATGGTTACTTTGCCCTGTGGACCAGTCATTCATCGTCATGACTCTCAGCCACAAGACACCAGTCTAGCCTGCAAACACTCACGCATGTTTTTGCCGAGCCCATATTGTCAGCTGGCGAGGTACCTCAGAAGTATTTAAGGACTTCACTTGTGACATCACGCATTTGTCATCATGGACATATTCATCCATCCATCCATTTCCCGCCACTTATCCGAGTCGGGGTTGCAGGGGCAGCAGTCTAAGCAGAAGTGCCCAGACTTCCTTGTCCCCGGCCACCTCCTCTAGTTCCACCGTAGGGACACCGAGGTGTTCCCAGGCCAGCTGTGAGACATAGTCCCTCCAGCATGTCCTAGGTCTGCCCTGAGGCCTCCTCCCAGCTCGACATGCCCGACACCTCAACAGGGCGGCGTCCAGGAGGCATCCGTAGTAGATGCCCAAACCACCTTAGCTGGCTCCTCTCGACATGAAGGAGCAGAGGCTCTACTCTAAGTCTCTCTCGGATGACCGTGCTCCTTACACTATCTCTTAGGGTGATCCCAGACATCCTGCAGAGGAAACTCATTTATGCCGCTTGTATTCGCGACCTTGTCCTGTTGGTCATTACCCAAAGCTTGTGACCATAGGTGAGGGTAAGAACGTTAACTGACCTGTAAATGGAAAGCTTCGCCTTCTGGCTCAGCTCCCTCTTCACCACAACAGACCGCTACAGTGACTGCATCACTGCCGACGCTGCACCGATCTGTCTGTCAATCTTACGTTCCATTCTTCCCTGAGATACTTGAACTCCTCCACTTGAGGAACAACTTCCCTCCCAATGCACCACATATTCATTTGAACCCTTTTTCACCTGGGTTCATCTTCAGTGATTTTTAAGTCTTGTGTAAGTGCCAGTTAGTAAGTGATTCACACCCGAATCGCGATTCTTATTCATGATGATTGTGAATCGACTCAAAATGTTGAATAATCCATTTTTAAAAAGGACATTTTTCAGGCCATCTGTGCGCTTATTTTCTGCACACCAGCCACATGACTTTAAATAACATGTAACTTGTTTTTAAATGTTTTATTATAATTTATGAACCAACATATGCAAATACAATACAAACACAAATACAAAATCAAGCATATTTATATTCAAATCATAAAAAGATATTTACAAATACACGTTTATTTACACAAATTATTGATTTATTTGTATGTCACATTTTTATATTTATAAATGTTATTTGTATATATTTTCAAATCTCAAAAATATATTTACAAATACGTATTTATTTATACAAATTATTTATTTATTTGTATACCACATTTGTATTTGTACTTGTATATTTATTAATATATGCATATGTATTAATATCCTTTTGATGTATATAAGTTGATGTGAGACAATTCTACTTCCATAAAATAGTGGCTTTTCGAACAGTGTGTGTTAGTTATTTAAAAAAATTTGGTCAGAAGAGTGTAGTGCAGGGGTCCCCAAACTTTTTGACTCGGGGGCCGCATTGGGTTAAAACAATTTGGCCGGGGGCCGGGCTGTATGTGTATATATATATATATATATATATATATATATATATATATATATATATATATATATATATATATATATATATATATATATATATATATATATATATATATATATATATATATATATATATATATATATATGTACATATATATATATGTACATATACATATATATATAGCGCACTTTCCGCGCGCGCGATGATGTCACGTTATCGATGAGAAAATGCATTTTTAGACAATATGAGACACCGTGAGTAGCAAGCGGTACAAAGTGGATAAGAAAAGACAGAATTTTATTTTTTTATTATTTATTTTTTTATACTTGCGACTTCCCGCGGGCCTGATTTTGGACGCTGGCTGGTGTAGTGTGTACTTTTAAGCACATACCACAATACTGTGATGATTTTGGTCACAATAACTGTGATATGAAATTGTCATATCGTTCTAAGTATGTAGGCGTGTCGTGATTTGATATTGATATCGAATATCGGTCGATATCAGCAAAATAGCAGGTATCGGATTATATAGCCGTGCATCTTAAATCTCTGATCTAACAGCACTCACCAAGTTGACCAATATTCAGAACAAATGGAAAGTACAAGGAACTTAAATAAAAACACACATTTGTTCATACATTCATTGGTGACCCACAAATTAATTTGCCAATGTTGCCAAGTATGGCCACAACGGCGGAAAAAAAGACATGCACTTGTGTTACGGCTAATTATGCAAATGAGATGATGACATAAAGCACCGCTCCAGACACCTTGCGGTCCTGTGGGAAACGCTGTATTTGATGTATGAGAGGGAAACCTTCACCAGCCCAAAATATGGAATGTTCAAGCGCTGAAGAGGCGATGACATCGTTCTTATCGCCTTCGGCCGTAAGCAGCTCTCTCCTGCAGCTCAAGTCAAGCCAGTCTACACTTTAGGAGCTTAAATGTCATTACTTTACAACTCCACTCCTCACTGACTCTCCCTTCCAGCTGCAGCACATCGAAGATAATTACTCCTTCACGGAGTATCCCTGGGAGGGACAGAGTGAGAGGTCCATTCATTACGCAACAATCGGGCTGGCCACACACGCTGGAAATGAAAGATATCCCCTGGAAGAATGTTAATGGAGGGAAAAGACAAGCAAGCGGCGGGGACAATAAGGAGGAGCTCACAAAAGAGGTTTGCAACCTTATGTGCCAGGAATGTAGAACATGGGCACAGGAGACACATTTTAACTCTAAATACTTTAGGCTTGATAAGACGAAGGGAAAAATGAAAAAAGGTCTCGTGAAGATGAAAGGCACAAGAGAAGAGCGTACTGGGGCACTCGATTTCTCAACAATGAAAATAATAAGGTTCTGGGTCCAAATGTGAATAGCATTCTGAGCTAACCCGTGTAAATCACCTACGTTTTCCTTTCTTAATGACATCATTAATGTTAGCGGGCCGTCCTTCGGAAGCGTTGCTGAAACATCACAAATTGACAAAGGCCAGTTAAACACCAGCCTAGAATTTGTCTTTTGATGCTTGCAAGCTCAAGCGTGACAGCGGACTGGCGTGCTGCTTCTAAAGACAACAAGGAAGCCGGGGACTGTTCTATCAACAGAACAGATTTGAGAATATTTATAGAGCTCGGTCGCATCACATGTTCATATTTTCATAAAGGTTAAGCAGCTTGGAACGCTGATGATGCACGAGACCGCCCCCTTTGTCCTGTCACAACCCTTCTAATAGGAAGTGGTCACTGTCAAGCCCAGCTGCCATTGGCCCGCCTGCAGGGATGCAGTCCGATGATGGCGAGCTCCTGGATGAGGGATTATAGAGGATCAGAGGGCTTGTGTATTTTGTTTTGCGCTTTTTTCCACTCATGTGCCACACATTTTAAAAGCAGCAACCGCTGGAATAACAATTTTGTGGCCTGACGCAGTACAGTGTTCAACCCATCTTCTATTCTGTGTGCATCACAGAGCTTGTGGGCGGGGGGCAGCAGCTGTCACTCCAGCTTCCTCGCAATGACCTGACAATCACAAAAGAGGCCGGGAGCTTGTGCCGCCGCGGAGCCCAGATGTCGCTAAAGAGGCTCGGTCTTGGAGGAGCAGTTACAAACTTGGGGGTGCAGAGTGAGTCCTGAGGGGCGCACCTTCATGCACGTTTACATAGGCAGCATGAGAAGGTGCTGACTCTCCATGTCCATATATTGGCCACAATATTAGGTACACCATGCTGAGCATTATGGTCTGTGTTAAGGCACAATTGTGATACCACTCTTGTACGTATATAAGATAACTTTTGACACTGTAACTCCTCCCATCTGACCACACGCTTCCCCGCCTCTCGCATCCAGACCAAGCCTATGTAGGTCACTCCATGAGTTCAACGCAGCCGCGCAATAAGAGGATTACACCGCCACCCATAAGATGGCCGACTAAGCAAACGACGACCATAATAATAATAATCATAACCGAGCTTTAACCAGTCAACCCACCTGTAACCGCTTCCTCTACAGTGGACATTTGTTGTTTTTGTTTTTTTGACAAGTTTAGGAAAAAATAACTGTTTATTCAAAAAACGCAAATGTCCACTGTATAGGACTCCCACGAGGTTTTTGCACTGATGGGCCTGATAAAGACTAACTGCATTATACAATCAAACACATGGACTTACTTATTAGGACTCCATACAAAAAGTTATGCTATAAGTACAAAATGTACATATTTGGGGGGTTATTGAAAACATTCCCTAATTTATAGAAACATGTAGTGTTTTTAAATTAAAATGTGCATTTTTAGTCCACTACATTTTATGGAGTGGTTGGATGTGTCTACCGAGCTTACGTTCGCGTTTTAGTGGTCATGTTGCTCAAATAAATGTAGTGTTTTCAAAGTAAAATATGCATTTTAGTCCCGTACATTTTATGGAGTGGTTGGATGTGTCTACCGAGCTTACGTTCGCGTTTTAGTGGTCATATTGATCAAATAAATGTAGCGTTTTCAAAGTAAAATATGCATTATAGTCCAGTACATGTTATGGAGTGGTTGGATGTGTCTACCGAGCTCACATTTGCGTTTTAGTGGTCCATCCATCCATCTTCTTCCGCTTATCTGAGGTCGGGTCGCGGGGGCAGCAGCCTAAGCAGGGAAGCCCAGACTTCCCTCTCCCCAGCCACTTTGTCCAAATCCTCCCAGGGGATTCCGAGGCGTTCCCAGGCCAGCCGGGAGACATAGTCTTCCCAACGTGTCCTGGGTCTTCCCCGTGGCCTCCTACCGGTCGAAAGTGCCCGAAACACCTCCCTAGGGAGGCGTTCGGGTGGCATCCTGACCAGATGCCCGAACCACCTCATCTGGTTCCTCTCGATGTGGAGGAGCAGCGGCTTTACTTTGAGCTCCCCCCGGATGACAGAGCTTCTCACCCTATCTCTAAGGGAGAGCCCCGCCACCCGGCGGAGGAAGCTCATTTCGGCCGCTTGTACCCGTGATCTTGTTCTTTCGGTCATAACCCAAAGCTCATGACCATAGGTGAGGATGAGAACGTAGATCGACCGGTAAATTGAGAGCTTTGCTTTCCGGCTCAGCTCCATCTTCACCACAACGGATCGATACAGCGTCCGCATTACTGAATACACCGCACCGATCCGCCTGTCGATCTCACGATCCACTCTACCCTCACTCGTGAACAAGACTCCTAGGTACTTGAACTCCTCCACTTGGGGCAGAGTCTCCTCCCCAACCGGAGATGGCACTCCACCCTTTTCCGGGCGAGAACCATGGACTCGGACTTGGAGGTGCTGATTCTCATCCCAGTCGCTTCACACTCGGCTGCGAACCAATCCAGTGAGAGTTGAAGATCTTGGCCAGATGAAGCCATCAGACCAAGTCATCTGCAAAAAGCAGAGACCTAATCCTGCAGCTACCAAACCAGATACCCTCAACGCCCTGACTGCGCCTAGAAATTCTGTCCATAAAAGTTATGAACAGAATTGGCGACAAAGGGCAGCCTTGGCGGAGTCCAACACTCACTGGAAACGGGTCCGACTTACTGCCGGCAATGTAGGCCAAGCTCTGACACTGATTGTACAGGGAGCGGACCGCAACAATCAGACAGTCCGGGCGGATCTCATCTACCCTTGCCACCGAGGAGCTTTTTAACTACCTCTGCAACCTCAGCCCCAGAAATAGGAGAGCCCACCACAGATTCCCCAGGCACTGCTTCCTCATAGAAAGACATGTTGGTAGGATTGAGGAGGTCTTCGAAGTATTCCTTCCACCGATCCACAACATCCGCAGTCAAGGTCAGCAGAACACCATCCCCACCATACACGGTGTTGACATTGCACTGCTTCCCCTTCCTGAGGCCGCGGATGGTGGTCCAGAATCGCTTCGAAGCAGTCTGGAAGTCGTTTTCCATGGCTTCCCTGAACTCCTCCCATGTCCGAGTTTTTGCCTCCGCGACCGCTGAAGCCGCACCCCGCTTGGCCTGTCGGTACCTGTCTGCTGCCTCAGGAGTCCTATGAGCCAAAAGAGCCTGATAGGACTCTTTCTTCAGTTTGACGGCATCCCTCACCGCTGGTGTCCACCAGCGGGTTCTAGGATTACCGCCATGACAGGCACCAACCACCTTGCGGCCACAGCTCCAATCGGCCGCTTCGACAATAGAGGTACGGAACATCGTCCACTCGGACTCAATGTCCAGCGCCTCCCTCATGACATGTTCAAAGTTTTTCCGGAGGCGGGAATTGAAACTCTCTCTGACAGGAGACTCTGCTAGGTGTTCCCAGCAAACCCTCACAATGCGTTTGGGCCTGCCAGGTCTGTCCGGCATCCTCCCCCACCATCGCAGCCAACTCACCACCCGGTGGTGATCGGTAGAAAGCTGCGTCCCTCTCTTCACCCGAGTATTCAAAACATGAGACAGCAAATCCGATGACACAACTACGAAGTCAATCATGGCACTGCGGCCTAGAGTTTCCTGGTGCCAAGTGCACATATGGACACCCTTATGTTTGAACATGGTGTTTGTTATGGACAATCTGTGACGAGCACAAAAGTCCAATAACAAAACACCACTCGGGTTCAGATCCGGGCGGCCATTCTTCCCAATCACGCCTCTCCAGGTTTCACTGTCGTTGCCAACATGAGCGTTGAAGTCCCCCAGTAGAACGAGGGAATCACCCGGGGGAGCACTCTCCAGTACTCCCTCGAGTAAATCCAAAAAGGGTGGGTACTCTGAGCTGCCGTTTGGCGCGTAAGCGCAAACAACAGTTAGGACCCGTCCCCCCACCCGAAGGCGGGGGGAAGCTACCCTCTCGTCCACTGGGTTGAACTCCAACCCCAGCCCGTCGCCTCTCACTCCCGGCAATGCCAGAGTGGAAGAGAGTCCAGCCCCTCTCGAGAGAACTGGTTCCAGAGCCCTTGCTGTGCGTCTAAGTGAGTCCGACTATATCTAGCCGGAACTTCTCCACCTCGCGCACTAGCTCAGGCTCCTTCCACCCCCAGCGAGGTGACGTTCCACGTCCCAAGAGCTAGCATATGTAGCCGAGGATCGGACTGCCAAGTGCCCTGCCTTCGGCTGCCGCCCAGCTCACTTTGAACCCGACCTCTATGGCCCCTGCTATGGGTGGTGAGCCCATTGGAGGGGGGACCCATGTTGCCTCTTCGGGCTGTGCCCGGCCCGGCCCCATGGGAACAGGCCCGGCCACCAGGCGCTCGCCATCGTGCCCCACCTCCGGGCCTGGCTCCATAGGGGAGCCCCGGTGACCCGCGTCCGGGCAAGGGAAATCTGGGTCATTCGTTTGTATTCTTCATAGAGGTCTTTGAGCGTTTTATTGGTCATGTTGATCAAATAAATGTAGTGTTTTCAAAGTAAAATATGCATTATAGTCTAGTACATTTTATGGAGTGCCTGGATGTGTCTACCAAGCTCACGTTCACATTTTATTGGTCATGTTGATCAAATAAATGTAGTGTTTTCAAAGTAAAATATGCATTATAGTCTAGTACATTTTATGGAGTGGTTGGATGTGTCTACCGAGCTTACATCCGCATTTTAGTGATCATGTTGATTAAATAATTGTAGTGTTTTTAAAGTAAAATATGCATTTTAGTGCAGTACATTTTATGGAGTGGTTGGATGTGTCTACCGACTTTACGTTCGCATTTTAGTGGTCATGTTAATCAAATAAATGTAGCATTTTAAAAGTAAAATATGCATTTTAGTCCAGTACATTTTATGGAGTGGATGGATGTGTCTACCAAGCATTTTAATGCATATTATCCCTCCACAACATTTCCGCATCAGTGCTCCTTCGTCAACCTAACTAAACATGGCCTAATTCTCCTCGCTCATGTTGAAGCAGGTGGAGAGTGTGTGCACAGCCATGCCGCTTCAGAGGATCTGATCACATGACAGTCCACTACTACCTTGGCACGGAAACCCCACTGAGCCTCTTGCCAGGTTGTACAGTATATGCACAGTTTCTCTTCGAGAGCCATGAGTTTTTAGTTGTTCATAGATGTGTTGTTTTGTTTGTAAGCAGTGTCCCTTTAAGACCACGGCCATACATAAACCCTGCTGAGTCAGCACAATAGGCCGTAGTAGGTTTTCTCTGCTGGTTTCACTTTTGCTCGTCATGACACTTAATAAGTTGACTGTCAGTGTGGCTTTCTGATTCAAGTGTTTACACCAGCGTCAGTCCATAATGAGCACTGGGAGGCAGTGATGTGTTAACAACAAAAGGGAGGGAGAAGCAGGGCAGCAATGACTTATGATGCATTCATAGCTGGGAAGCTTGAATCATTCCTATTATGGATGCATCGTTAATCTATCTTCCTATGTATCAATAACCATGAGAGCTGCAGAAGGTGTTTTTTTGCTCATTTGACCCTTGCTCGTTGGTCAGTTTCAAATTGACCAAGTTCTATTCGAGTCTTGAGCAGTAGGAAGTCTTAGCTTTAGGGTGTACCTCATTATCCGTCCCGCTGGTCTGCACTCACGTTGAGCCATCACTGCAATTAGGGATGAAATGCTGTCATCGATAAACCGTGATGAATTATAAACATTTGTTTTGCTATGACCAAACATGGCAGAATGCAAATCAATCAGATATTTTTGCACCTGGTGATTGTCATCTGGATAAAAACGTTAACCGCATTTGGTAAGTATGTTCCTAATGTACATGTGCTCGTGTGTGAGCAAGCACACCCGGGGATTTGATTGTGTGGATCATATTGAGTCTTCCCTTCTTTCTTTCATGCAAAATTGCTGTTTTTAATAAAACCAATAGCTTTGATCGGACAACACATCTTGGTATGGCACTCATGCCCGTGCTCTTGCATAGCAATCGTGCTTCAGCCTGGATTGTAGCGCTGCAACGATTCATCGATTTGAAAACAGCTTTGATTTGTATTTGTTGCTTCAATTATTATTTTAATGAGTTTGATTAATACAAATGTATAAAATGAATTGTTTCTGCAAGAAATAGTGAGCACATGAGAGTGGTGTACTTACGGTGATGTAGGTTACGCTGCAGGTGATGTGGCCTAAATGTGTGTGGCGGGAACGGCAGAGTGCCAAGAGAGTAGGCATGTAACGATTAACTGTATTATTGATAACCACAGTAAAAACCCAGACGATTAGTTTACCCTTTTAATTTAAAATGATCGACTGTAGCTGAGATAGGCTCCAGCGCCCCCCGCGACCCCAAAGGGAATAAGCGGTAGAAAATGGATGGATGGATGGATAGCCACAGTTTGACAGACTCACTGGCACCAGCGTGCTAGCTTAAATGTTAACATGAAAACAAGAGACATTAACACATTTCCCCAAAAACGACATACCCCAATCTAAACTTATACAAACACATTACCGTCTGAGCAACTAAGATATTTAATTGTGCACGTTGAACCTACAAGCTGTGCTCTCTTAAAACAGAATTACGATGATGGTTCATACGAGACGGAGGTGTTTTTACGGTGCGTTCAAGGACTGCTGAACAGAGCAGGACGCCACAACACCCACCACAAATAATTAACAATAATAAGAGATTTTTTTTGTTATGCACTTTTAATTTGGATAAATGTTAAAAGTGCTATGGTAAAAAGCAACATTTAAAACGATAAAAGTGTAGCCATTTATACAGATAAAATACTAAAACACTATCAGTGACGCATAAGAAACACAAAACATGGCTTTTCTAACAGTGTGTATTTATTTTTGTGATTTAAAAAACTAGCAAAGACATGCACCTGGGGATAGGTGGATTGGCAACACTAAAATTGGCACAAGTGTGTGAATGTGAGTGTGAATGTTGTCTGTCTATCTGTGTTGGTGGCGACTTGTCCAGGGTGTACCCCGCCTTCCGCCCGAGTGCAGCTGAGATAGGCTCCAGCAATCCCCGTGACCCCAAAAGGGACAAGCGGTAGAAAATGGATGGATGGAGATTAAAAGATTTCAATGTGTGTATACGTAGTTTTTGTGTACATTCAACAATACCACATTATTATAACCGTGATCATTTTGGTCACGATAACCTTGTTAGGAAATGTTCATATCATTTCGTCCCCCCAAGAGAGTTGGCTCAAAGAAGAGGGAGAAAGAGAGCAAATGCCCAAAGAAGATTTGAGAAGCTGTCGAAGGTTTTGCGATCATTTATGCTAGAAAAAAACAGATATGGTTATTTTCACAATGTCACTACATCAATGCTACAACGTTAGCAGAAAGCCTCCTGCCTATTTTAAGAGCAGCACAAAAGCAAAAACAAGGTGAACTCCCTATTTTGGTAGATCACACTACCTTTTACCTTTGACTTAAATGTTTTATGCAAACACATGCCGGCATGTGAGGACATGTTATATCATCTACAGTTTGAATGTCAATGCTAACAAGTTGTTTGCCCAAAAATCAAACAGCACGCCTTCCACCCGTTCAGATATGTAAAATACATTGTCACTCAATTTATCATACATCTTTTTGTTCACTTTGGTTCTTTATTATCTATTACTGTCCCTAGTTAGAGGTTGTTTTTCTTTTCTTTTTTTGTTCAAACAAGTAATAAATAACCATGCTGCCATGGTACAAGTGCAATTCCAATGTTATGTGCATTCATAAGAAGAAAGAAGAAAGGTCATAATTTTCTTTATTTCAACTATCTTCCCTAAAAGACGCATTGAAGTTATTCAGTGCGTTTTATTTATTATGATTTGATAGATTCCTCAATTACTGAAATAATCACTATCTGACGTTTTATTGGATAGTCGCGCTCAAACCAGTCAAACAAACTTACTTGAGGTGACAAGTGTTAGCAAGCATGATGCGAACCACCGCCGACGCCCTGACGGAGTTTCTGCTGCCTTTTGGCTAACAAAAGCGTCCTCTAGAGTCTGAATAACTAAGCAACTTCTCCCAACATCAGGAAGATGAAATCTGGTTTTCCACAAAGTGCATGTGGGCTGAGCAGTGTGGCGTAGTGCCTCACTGCAGCCATGCAGAACAATAAAGGTCATGCTGGATCCTGGCACGGGTCATTATGGTCTTCCCTGCCCTGAGACTCCTGTACTCTAATGCAGCCTACTCTCCTTCCTGCCACTCAATAGTATTACATCCAACTCATTTGATTAGGCTCTTAGAAGATCGAAGGGAAGACGAGAACACCCATAAATGTGTGTTTCCCAGATGTGAAGGGTCCTCCCCATCATGTCAGGCCAGGGTAAACTGCTTAGAAAGGCTGCCAAACAAGGATGACATTTTGATTCCGCGCCTCATTACCAAACACACGCATACAGTCTCAATTGTAAATGTAAATAAAACCTCCGATATTAAAAGCTGTGTTAACCATTTTGAATACATTCAAAAAGCACATGATGGCTAGGGGTTGTGATGCTTTGGGCACCTAACGATTCATACCCATTCCTGGGGTGACAATTCGATTCAAACCGATTCTCGCAAAGTATTATTTGGCATAATCATTATAATGACTTTTCTCAAAAAGGGTTACACCTACCTAGGTTCCATTCTAGAGGCTAACCTTTCCTGTGACAAAATGGCAACCAAGGTAATCAAAAAGGTTAACCAACGAACGAGATTTCTCTACAGAATTTCCTCTCTGGTCAACAAAAGCACCTTGAGGATTCTGGCGGGAACTCTCGTTCAACCCTTTTTCGATTATGCATGCACCTCCTGGTACCCTAGCACCTCCAAAACCCTCAAATCTAAACTCCAAACATCTCAGAACAAGCTAGTCAGGTTACTTCTAGACCTCCACCCCAGATCCCACCTCACTCCTACCCACTTCTCTAAAGTGGGCTGGCTCAAGGTGGAGGACAGAGTTAAACAACTTGCACTGAGCCTAGTCTATAAAATCCGCTACACCTCCCTGATACCGAATTACATGTCAAACTACTTCCTTAACGTAAATGACCGCCATAACCACAACACCAGGGGGTGCTCCACTAACCACGTTAAACCCAGATTCCGAACTAACAAAGGTCTTAACTCATTCTCTTTCTATGCCACATCAATGTGGAATGCGCTCCCAACAGGTATAAAAGAAAGGGCATCTCTATCCTCCTTCAAAACCGCAATAAAAGTTCACCTCCAGGCAGCTACAACCCTAAACTAACACCCTCCCCGGATTCAATCAATCAATCAATCAATGTTTATTTATATAGCCCTAAATCACAAGTGTCTCAAAGGGCTGTACAAGCCACAACGACATCCTCGGTACAGAGCCCACATACGGGCAAGGAAAAACTCACCCCAGTGGGACGTCGGTGAATGACTATGAGAAACCTTGGAGAGGACCGCATATGTGGGTAACCCCCCCCCTCTAGGGGAGACCGAAAGCAACGGATGTCGAGTGGGTCTGACATAACATTGTGAAAGTCCAGTCCACAGTGGATCCAACACATCAGCGGGAGTCCAGTCCACAGCGGGGCCAACAGGAAACCATCCCGAGCGGAGACGGGTCAGCAGCGCAGAGATGTCCCCAACCGATGCACAGGCTAGTGGTCCACCCGGGGTCCCGGCTCTGGACAGCCAGCACTTCATCCATGGCCACCGGACCTATGCGACTCCCCCTCGCAAGGGACAGGGGAGAAGAGGAGAGAAGAAAAGAAACGGCAGATCAACTGGTCTAAAAAAGGGGGGGTCTATTTAAAGGCTAGATTATACAAATGAGTTTTAAGATGGGACTTAAATGCTTCTACTGAGGTAGCATCTCTAACTGTTACCGGGAGGGCATTCCAGAGTACTGGAGCCCGAATAGAAAACGCTCTATAGCCCGCAGACTTTTTTTTGGCTCTGGGAATCACTAATAAGCCGGAGTTCTTTGAACGCAGATTTCTTGTCGGGACATATGGTACAATACAATCGGCGAGATAGGCTGGAGCTAAACCGTGTAATATTTTATACGTAAGTAGTAAAACCTTAAAGTCGCATCTTAAGTGCACAGGAAGCCAGTGCAAGTGAGCCAGTATAGGCGTAATATGATCAAACTTTCTTGTTTTTGTCAAAAGCCTTGCAGCCGCATTTTGTACCAACTGTAATCTTTTAATGCTAGACATAGGGAGGCCCGAAAATAATACGTTACAGTAATCGAGACGAGACGTAACGAACGCATGAATAATGATCTCAGCGTCGCTAGTGGACAAGATGGAACGAATTTTAGCGATATTACGGAGATGAAAGAAGGCCGTTTTAGTAACACTCTTAATGTGTGACTCAAACGAGAGAGTTGGGTCGAAGATAATACCCAGATTCTTTACCGAGTCTCCTTGTTTAATTGTTTGGTTGTCAAATGTTAAGGTGGTATTATTAAATAGATGTTGGTGTCTAGCAGGACCGATAATCAGCATTTCCGTTTTCTTAGCGTTGAGTTGCAAAAAGTTAGCGGACATCCATTGTTTAATTTCATTAAGACACGCCTCCAGCTGACTACAGTCCGGCGTGTTGGTCAGCTTTAGGGGCATGTAGAGTTGAGTGTCATCAGCATAACAGTGAAAGCTAACACCGTACTTGCGTATGATGTCACCCAGCGGCAGCATGTAAATACTAAAGAGTGCAGGGCCAAGAACCGAACCCTGGGGAACTCCGCACGTTACCTTGACATAGTCCGAGGTCACATTGTTATGGGAGACGCACTGCATCCTGTCAGTAAGATAAGAGTTAAACCAAGACAAGGCTAAGTCTGACATACCAATACGTGTTTTGATACGCTCTAATAAAATATTATGATCGACGGTATCGAAAGCGGCGCTAAGATCAAGAAGCAGCAACATAGATGACGCATCAGAATCCATCGTTAGCAATAGATCATTAGTCATTTTTGCGAGGGCTGTCTCCGTAGAGTGATTTGCCCTGAAACCGGATTGAAAAGGTTCACAGAGATTGTTAGTCACTAAGTGTTCATTTAGCTGCTGTGCAACAGTTTTTTCGAGAATTTTGGAAATAAACGGAAGGTGGGAGACCGGTCGGTAGTTTACCATGAGGTCAGGATCGAGGTTAGGTCTTTTGAGCAGAGGATGAATAACCGCTTTTTTGAATGCTAGGGGAACAGTGCCGGAGGAAAGTGATAAGTTTATAATATTTAACACTGATGGACCTAATAATACAAACAGTTCCTTGATAAGTTTCCCAGGAAGTGGGTCAAGTAAACATGTTGTTTGTTTTATCCCACTTACACGCTGTAATAATTCCTCTAATGTTATTTCATCAAAAATAGAGAGACTATTTTGGAGGGCAGTGTCCGTCGTATATACAGTCGTATTTGTGTTAATAGAACCCAGTTGTAGCTGGGATGCGTTGTCTTTAATCTCCTTTCTAATGAGTTCAATTTTCTTATTAAAGAAATTCATAAAATCATCTGCTGAGTGGGTGGAGCTACTGGGAGGAGTCCCTTGTTGGGTTAGCGATGCTACTGTACTAAACAGAAATTTAGGATCGTTTTTGTTGAGGCGGATGAGATTTGAGTAGTATTTAGCTTTAGCTAAGGTAAGCATGCGTTTATAAGTTATTAAACTATCACTCCATGCTTGATGGAAAACCTCAAGTTTAGTCGCGCGCCATTTGCGTTCCAGTTTTCTACATGATAATTTATGAGCTCTAATTTCTTCTGTAAACCATGGGGTGCGCCTTTTAGGGGCCCTTTTTTGCTTTAGCGGTGCTATACTATCAATAATTTCGCGCAAGGCATCGTCAAAGTTGTTAGTGAGTTTATCAATAGAGCCGACATAATTTGGGAATGGTGCTATTACCGAAGGCAGTAGGTCAGCAAGAGTCATCGTTGTGGCAGCATTAATGTTGCGGCCGCTATAGCAGTTATTATTATTATTAGCTTGTTGACAAAGAGTCAAAACTTCAAATTTTATAAGGTAATGATCGGACATTACTTTAGTATATGGAAGTATCATAACTTTGGAGGTGGTGACACCCCTGACAAGCACTAGATCTATTGTATTACCGTTGCGATGCGTGGGTTCATGTATTATTTGTGTAAGACCACAGCTATCAATTATGGTTTGGAGCGCCACGCACTGAGGGTCCGATGGGGTATTCATATGGATATTAAAGTCCCCCATTATGATTATATTGTCGGCGTGCGTCACTAGATCAGCAACGAACTCTGAGAATTCACTGATAAAGTCCGAATAGGGCCCAGGGGGGCGGTAGATAACAGCCAGGTCGAGAGGTAGCGGTGTGACGGACCTCATAGTAAGCACCTCAAACGATTTATATTTATTATTTAGGTTAGGGGTAAGGTTGAAATTTTCATTGTATATTAGTGCGACACCCCCTCCCCTTTTAAGAGGGCGGGCAACATGCGCATTCGTATAGTTAGGAGGAGATGCCTCATTGAGCGCAAAAAATTCGTCCGGTTTGAGCCAGGTTTCGCTAAGACCAATGACGTTAAGATTGTTGTCTCTAATGACCTCATTAACCAATAACGCCTTGGGAGACAATGATCTTATGTTTAAAAAGCCCATATTATAGGTATTGGGCTGTTTTGACGAGTTTTTGTTAAGATTATCCGTAGTGGCAATATTAACAATGTTGCGTTTATTATGCGTAGTGCACTTTAAATAGTTTCGACCATATCTAGGAATTGATATGACGGGAATTTTCCGATTGTTTGCTTGGTGCTGCAATAGACTGGACATATCATAATTTGCCACCTCAGTAGAATGCATGTCCACCTCTGACACAGACACAACAGAAAAAACATTATGTGAATTGTGTATTATTCTAAGAGAATTGCTATGCGTACATGGATTATCCAGCCTGGCGCTGGCTAGTACTAGCTTAACTGACTCCTCACCCGGACTAACAGACATTGTAATTGCCTGTGACCGGGCTTGCTCTAGTGTAGTCAGTCAAGTGAGACTTAAATAGTAGTCTATGTTTCTAGACAGGATGATGGCGCCTTCCTGGTTAGGGTGAAGGCCGTCTCTCATCAGCAAGCCTGGTTTGCCCCAGAAAGAGGGCCAGTTATCAATAAACGTTAGTCCCTGCGTCCTACAGTAGCTAGACAACCACTTGTTAAGCGAGACTAATCTGCTATATCTCTCATCATTGCCTCTCGCAGGCAGGGGGCCAGAGACAATTACTCGATGCCTGGACATCTTTCTGGCGAGATCACAAGTCCTGGCTATGTTTCTCTTTGTAATCTCTGACTGTCTCATTCTAGTGTCATTGGAGCCAACGTGTACAACTATATTCGCATAATTAGTGGTGCGATTAGCCTGTCGTACGTGTTTACTAGGCCTGTTGCGAGTTAGCTCCCTAAGATTAGCTTCAATGTCAGGTGCTCTGGCCCCGGGGATACACTTTATTGTGGCTGGTTTGCTAAGCTTTATGTTTCGGGTGATGGAGTCCCCTATAACTAAGGTGTGGTGCCCGGTAGACTGGGGTGTAGGACTAGCTAAAGAGCTAAATCTATTATGCGTCTCAACCGGTACACCGTAGCTTGTAGGCCGCTTAGGACTGCTACAAGCTGGGCTAGTTAGCTCGCTACAGCTAACGCTAGCAGATGTGTCCGCAACATCTAAAGTTACGACATTACTCTGCTCTAACTGGCGGACACGGCCCTCTAGCAGAGCCAACCTCTCCGTGAGTATGGTGCAAGACGCGCAGGAAGCCATTACTCACAGTGTTTTCTGTCACCGAGTGAAGTTCCTGCTGTCCTCAGGGAAGTGGTCGCGGTCTGTAGGAGTAGCTTCTTACTGACCGGCGCTGCCTTTCTCCGCGCTAGCTTAGCAGCTGGCTAGAGATAGAGCGCTACTTAGCTTTTTCGCAACAGCGAACAGACGGCGAGCAGTCACGCACGGTGAACCGGAACCGGAAGTCCAGAGGTATCGTCTTGCTAATAATCAAATGTAAACAATCAAATGCAGATACTTTTTCTTTTTCTTATGCCTTCTGATCTCTCTCTCTCTCTCTCTATGTCCACTACTTGATGTCCATACCCCCCCCCCTCCACACCCCTGATTGTAAATAATGTAAATAATTCAATGTGATTATCTTGTGTGATGACTGTATTATGATGATAGTATATATGATAGTATATATCTGTATCATGAATCAATTTAAGTGGACCCCGACTTAAACAAGTTGAAAAACTTATTCGGGTGTTACCATTTAGTGGTCAATTGTACGGAATATGTAATATGTGCAACCTACTAATAAAAGTCTCAATCAATCAATCAATCAAACAGGTTAGAAAAGCTCCTTCTGGTGGATGGAAATGGCCTAAAACGTCTTTTAATATTTTTTTTTTCCCATTTCTGAGAATTATGAATCAATGGAGATGGATAACAATCGCGATTCGGATGTGACTCGATTTTTTTGTGCATTCCCAGTGATCACCATTGCCGATTAACGCCTTTCAACGCCAATCACTAACACAATCCCCTTATTTTATGCCTCCGGCCGACAAGCAGCCAGCAGCTAATTACATGTCTCCATACACAGTGTGGAGCCGCTCCCCTTAGTCAAAAATGTGATCTGTATCTCACTCATGCATGATCAGCATCAGCACCATAAAACCCTGATCAGAACATCTCTAGTTTGCACTGAATACAGCGTGGTACACTCAAAGTTCGATACAACGTGGTCGGTGGGGTCCATAAAATACCGATTGTGTTATTCCCGAGATCGTGTTGTGTAGAAATCCTTATTTTTTTCCCACAAAGAAAACAAATGTGTTCTTGCTGCTGTTGGTTAAGCTGTGCTCCTTTGTCGTCGTTGACGCTAAGTGATATCTTTCTATTTCGTGTGCCTCTGAATATTGTACAGCCTTCTTTAGCCACATTTTGCAGTCTTATCCAATTTACGAAGCACTTGTTCTCTTTGTTTCACCGCTTCACCTTCAGCTAGCTCGCTGCTAAGCTAGTGAAGCTAAGCTTGATAGCAACCCAACCCTCTCCACATCCCACCCCCCGGATTATAAATAATTCAATGTATATACTCTGATGATTAACTTGTGTGATGACTGTATTATGCTGATAGTATATATTTGCACCATGAATTGATTAACGTTGAAAAACTTAATCGGGTGTTACCATTTAGTGGTCAATTGTACGGAATATGTACTGTACTGTGCAATCTACTAATACAAGTTTAAATCAATCAATCAATCAAACCACCACTTAGAGCAGAGTAACTTCGTAACTTCAGATGCTGTGGACACGATTGCTAGCGTTAGTCGTATTATGCTAACTAGCCCAATTTGTAGCAGCCCTTAACTGCCTACAAACTAAGGCGCATAACAGACTTAACTCGTTAGCGAGTCCTACGCCCCAGTCTAAACTGCGATGTAAACAGGCGAAAATTCAGGGTCCATGGCACAATTGTCTTACCGTATTTTTCTGACTGTAAGTCGCAGTTTTTTTCATAGTTTTGCCCGGGGTGCGACTTATACTCAGGAGCGACTTATGTGTGAAATTATTAACACATTATTAACAATATCAAATAATATTATTTAGCTCATTCACGTAAGAGACTAGACGTATAAGATTTCATGGGATTTAGCGATTAGGAGTGACAGATTGTTTGGTAAACGTATAGCATGTTCTATATGTTATAGTTATTCAAATGACTCTTACCATAATATGTTACGTTAACATACCAGGCACGTTCTCAGTTGGTTATTTATGCGTGATATAACGTACACTTATTCAGCCTGTTGTTCACTATTCTTTATTTATTTTAAATTGCCTTTCAAATGTCAAATCTTGGTGTTGGGTTTTATCAAATACATTTCCCCCAAAAATGCGACTTAAACTCCAGTGCGACTTATATATGTTTTTTTCCTTCTTATTATGCATTTTCGGCCGGTGCGACTTATACTCCGGAGCAACTTATACTCCGGAGCGACTTATACTCCGAAAAATACGGTACATAGAATATCGCAAAACTTGAATATGTATGTTGTTGACTAGCACTTGTTCCGAATAAACAGCTTATGGTAAAAGTTAAAGTTAAAGCACCAATGATTGTCACACACACTAGGTGCGGTTGAAATTATCCTCTGCATTTGACCCATCGCCACAGGGGAGCAGTGAGCAGCAGCAGGTGGCCGCGCCCGGGAATCATTTGGTGATTTAAACCCCAATTCCAACCGTTGATGCTGAGTGCCAAGCAGGGAGGTAATGCGTCCCATTTTTATAGTCTTTGGTATGACTCGGCCGGGGTTTCAACTCGCGACCTACCGATCTCAGGGCGGACACTCTAACCACAAGGCCATTGAGCAGGTCTTATTTCAGGATATTACCCCTCATTACATACAGAATTGACTGTATATTTCCCACTCACCCTGTAAAATAATTCCATCAGTACTGCCCCTAGCTGGATCGTTGACACGCCATTAAAGACGCTAATACAGGAATCCCCACTATTTGATTAACATTGATGTAAAGGTTACTTTTTTTTATTTACGTTTCTGGTCTTTTGCCCCGCTATAGCGGACCATTTCCTTTTATGAATTTCTTCTGACATCATGATGGTCAATAATTATTATGGGATGGCCTTTCAGGGTAGAGTGAAAATCAATACTGTGTCGGCGAATATGGACATACTGTAGTTGGTCAAAGTTTTTACTGGTGGAAATAATGAAAAGTGCAATTATTTGCAGTGTTTTAAGCTCGTGATGCTGTAAATATTGGAGTATTTCTACTCACGCTTCATCCTTGCCATAAAAGATTACGCCGTGTGTGTGTGTGTGTGTGTGTGTGTGTGCGTACACACAACTGTACGTTCGCATCAATCCCTCCACATATGCGGCCATTTTTTTTTATTTTTTGGGGGGGCGGGGGGGCGGGGGGGGGGTGTACATTCACTTGCAAATAGGACACGTTTTTTTTTTTTGGACACATTGTGCGTGTACGGAAGAGACACACACGTCCACACAAGGACATACAAACATTGTGTGCGTGAGGAAGCGACACACGTTTATGTCCACAATAGGACACACACACATTCATGTCTACAATAGGACACACAACTGACAGCTGCTCACGCGACCGACCAATAAACCGCCTGAAAGTGGCGCGACAAAGTGTGTAGACACGGTAAACAAGACGACAGCATGGAGTCACTACATGGCAAGTGTCTTACCTTTGTGGTCCCGGCTCGAAGACAATTGGAGCCCCCCGTCCGGCTGTCGCTGTCCTGGTCCCGCAACAGACTGCCAGGAGAACACTGTGCCAATCACGCACGTAGGCTCCGCCTTCTGGGTGACGTCACGTAACCCCGACCAATCGCGGTGGAGGTTGAATCTTTACTCAGGATACACACACTGGCTTGTTCATTCAGCACGTTTTTACATGATCACGTCAATCAAATGAAACAATACTACTGAAATGAATTTTTTTTATTTAAACGGGCATAGCAGATCTATTCTATGTGTCATACTTGATCATTTCGCGATATTGCCATATTTTTGCTGAAAGGATTTAGTATAGAACAACGACGATAAAGATTGCAACTTTTGGTATCTGATAAAAAAAAAGGCTGGCACCTACCGGAAGTAGCGTGACGTAGTCAGTTGAACATATACGCAAAGTTCCCTATTGTTTACAATGATGGCCGCATGAAGTGAGAGAGATTCGGACCGAGAAAGCGACAATTTCCCCATTAATTTGAGCGAGGATGAAAGATTTGTGGATGAGTAAAGTGCAAGTGAAGGACTAGTGGGGAGTTGAAGCTATTCAGATAGGGAAGATGCTGTGAGAGCCGGGGGTGACCTGATATTCAGCTGGGAATGACTACAACAGTAAATAAACACAAGACATATATATACTCTATTAGCCACAACACAACCAGGCTTATATTTAATATGCCACAAATTAATCCTGCATAAAAACACCTGCGTGTTTGTTATGCTAGCTCCTAGCTCCTCTGCTAGCTCCTAGCTCCATAGAACACGCCAATACAATTCAAACACCTGATCAACACACACAATCACTCAGCCCAAAAGACCGTTTACCTAACCCAAGGTTCATAAAGCTTATATATTTTTAAAAAGTTACGTACGTGACGCGCACATATGGTCAAGTTATCGAATGTTTAGCAGCCAAGGCTGCATACTCACGGTACCTGATATTCAGCTGGAAATGACTACAACAGTAAATAAACACAATACATATATATACTCTATTAGCCACAACACAACCAGGCTTATATTTAATATGCCACAAATTAATCCTGCATAATAACACCTGCGTGTTTCTTATGCTAGCTCCTAGCTCCTCTGCTAGCTCCTAGCTCCATAGAACACGCCAATACAATTCAAACACCTGATCAACACACACAATCACTCAGCCCAAAAGACCGTTCACCTAACCCAAGGTTCATAAAGCTTATATATTTTTAAAAAGTTACGTACGTGACGCGCACGTACGGTACGGTACGTGTTATGCTAGCTCCTAGCTCCTCTGCTAGCTCCTAGCTCCATAGAACACGCCAATACAATTCAAACGCATGATCAACACACACAATCACTCAGCCCAAAAGACCGTTCACCTAACTAACCCAAGGTTCATAAAGCTTATATATTTTAAAAAAGTTACGTACATACGCAAAAAAAAGTTGCGCACATACGGTCAAGCGATCAAATGTTTAGAAGCCAAAGCTGCATACTCACAGTAGCACGTCTGCGTCTTTGTCATCCAAATCAAAGTAATCCTGGTAAGAGTCTGTGTTGTCCCAGTTCTCTACAGGCGTCTGTGTATCCAAGTCAAATGTCCTCCTGGTTAGAGTCTCTGTTATCCGAGTTCTTCCATCTTGACTGCATCTTTCGGGAATGTAAACAAAGAAGCGCCGGCTGTGTACTGTTGTGGCTGACTACGTTCGAAAAATACGTCCATTTCGCACCGACAACTTTCTTCTTTGCTTGCTCAGCTTCCTTCTTCATAATGCAATGAACATGATTGAAACAGATTCACGAACACAGATGTCCAGAATACTGTGGAATTATGAAATGAAAACAGAGCTTTTTCGTATTGGCTTCAATGTGGAAGGCATACCCGTGTTCGCCGGTTTACGTCACGCGCATACGTCATCCTCAGAGGCGTTTCGAACCGGAAGTTTAGCGGCAAATTTAAAATGTCACTTTATAAGTTAACCCGGCCGTATTGGCATGTGTTATAATGTTAAGATGTCATCATTGATGTATAAACTATCAGACTGCGTGGTCGGTAGTAGTGGGTTTCAGTAGGCCTTTAAACTTAACAGTACAGTCCAAAACATTAGCTAAATGTCTGAATTGATTACAAAATGATTACTATTAGTACTATTACATGCCTATTATTATGGTTCAGTGCTGCTAATATTTGGATACTGATTGATTGCTTGATTGATTGAAACTTGTATTTGTAGATTGCACAGTACAGTACATATTCCGTACAATTGACCACTAAATGGTGACACCCGAATAAGTTTTTCAACTTGTTTAAGTCGGGGTCCACGATAATCAATTCATGGTACAAATATATACTATCAGCATAATACAGTCATCACACAAGTTAATCATCAGAGTATATAGATTGAATTATTTACATTCTTTACAATCCAGGGAGGGATGTGGAGAGGGTTGGGATGGGGGTTAGGTTGGGTTGCTATCAGCTTCAGTCATCAACAATTATATCATCAAACGTTCCTATTTGTTTTAGTCATACTTGACATGTAAAGCAGAGGTCCTCAACCACTGGTCCGGGGACCGGTATCGGTCTGTGACGCACAGAAACATTAAGTCATTTATAAACCTGTGCATCGGTTGGGGACGTCTCTGCGCTACTGACCTGTCTCCGCTCGGGATGGTCTCCTGCTGGCCCCACTATGGACTGGACTCTCACTGTTATGTGGATCCACTAGGGACTGTACTTAGAGGGGGGGTTACCCACATATGCGGTCCTCTCCAAAGTTTCTCATAGTCATTCACATCGACGTCCCTTGTGTGGGCTCTGTGCCGAGGATGTCGTTGTGGCTTGTGCAGCCCTTTGAGACTTTTGTGATTTAGGGCTATATAAATAAACATTGATTGATTGATTGATAAACGACTGCCTTTTCTTCGACTTAACTTTCGCCTGTCCCGCTAGACACACCCATAAACGTGTTTATAAATGTCAATCAATCAATCAAAGTTTATTTATACAGCCCTCAATCACAAGTGTCTCAAAGGGCTGCACAAGCCACAACGACATCCTCGGTACAGAGCCCACATACGGGCAAGGAAAAACTCACCCCAGTGGGACGTCGATGTGAATGACTATGAGAAACCTTGGAGAGGACCGCATAGTCTCTAGGGGAGACCGAAAGCAATGGATGTCGAGTGGGTCTGCCATAATATTGTGAAACGACATCCTCGGCTCAGATCCCACATCAGGGCAAGAAAAAACTAAACCCAATGGGATACAATGAGAAACCAGCAGGGGATCATCTTGAATGGAGACAAGTCAGCAGCGCAGAGACGTCCCCAACTGATGCACAGATGAGTGGTCCAACCTGGGTCCCGACTTTGAACAGCTAGCGCAACATCTGTGGTCACCTGATAACCTTTCCACGCGGGAGAGGAGGGCAGAGGAGAAAAGAGACGGCAGATCAACTGGTCTAAAAGGGGGGTCTGTGTGAAGACTAGAGTATTCAAACTAGTTTTAAGATGGGACTTGAATGCTTCTACTGAGGTAGCCTCTCTAACTGTTACCAGTAGGACATTCCAAAGTCCTGGAGCCCGAATAGAAAACGCTCTATAGCCCGCAGACTTTTTTTGGGCTCTGCGAATCACCAATAAGCAGGAGTTTCTTAGAACGCAGATTTATTGCCGGGACATATGGTACAATACAATCAGCAAGATAGGATGGAGCTAGACTGTTTAGTATTTTATACGTAAGTAGTAAAACCTTAAAGTCGCATCTTAAGTGCACAGGAAGCCAGTGCAGGTGAGCCAGTATAGGTATAACATGATCAAATAAAACTCCTCATAGGAAGTTGCCATTTGTTATATTTGTTACAACTGTGTGACATGATACAATGCACATCAATGGACATATAAAATATAAATGTGACAGATGGTAGCCAAAGGCTGATTTCCATCTGCATCTCATTGCAAAGAAACAAGCCCAGGGCTCCCACCAATTCAGCGTTATAGTGTGTTGTATTTTTCATGCACTTATTTTTGCTGTATTTATCTGGCACAAGTGGAAAGCCGGTCACTAAAAATAATGCCTACATTAAACCGGTCCGTAGTGCAAAAAAGTTTGGGGACCCCTGATGTAAAGTACAAAATATAACAAAAAATAGGTTTTCATCATCTTAGGAATATAACCAGAGTTCGCCCAATTCTCTCTCAGGGCAAAACAGAGACACTCATGCATGCCTTTATTACAAGCCGTATAGATTATTGTAACGCCCTGCTTTCTGGTGTTCCTAAAAAGGTTATTACACCTTTGCAATTACTCCAAAATTCAGTGGCACGTGTCCTGACGAAGACCAGAAGGCGGGCTCACATTAAACCAGTTTTAAAATCTCTGCATTGGCTCCCTGTGTGTTTCAAGATACATTTTAAGGTTTTTCTTACGGTTTATAAATATTTTAATGGTATTGGGCCTTCTTATCTTTCAGATTTGCTTTTACCCTATGAACCTTCCCGGGCCCTGAGATCTCCTAATTATTCCAAAAGTCAGGGTTATAAAGTCACGGGAGGGCACCATTATGGCCCCCGTCTATGGAGCAGCTTTCCGGAGGACCTCAGGGCTGCGGAGAACGTTCATGTGTTTAAGAACAGGTAAGACCCACCTTTTTGATTTGGCTTTTACCTGATATTAATTATTTTATTGAAGTCATTTGTATTTTACTTTTTATCCTATTAGTTATGCAATATTTTATTTAGTTCTATTTATTTATTATTTATTTACTATATATTCATTTTTTTTCTATTAATCATTATATGTCTTACTTGTATTTTATTCTTTATCTCTACTCATGGTTCTTACTATTTTACAAGTTTTATTGTTTGTATTTTCCAATGATCCTCAGATGAGCCATCTGCTTCAGGGGTTATTGGCCGTGCTTGTTGGGGCGCTTTTGTGTCAGCGTCCTGGTGGCCACGGTCTGATGACCTCCTGGTGCAGATGGGTCCTTTGATAGTGTTTACCCACATGTCTCCTCTGTACTCAGCCATGCAATCATTTGTCAATATAGTTGCATATGTGTGTGTGTTTGGGTTTGGTATCTGTATCCGTGCGTACGTATGTGATAATGGGGGATACGGGTACCGGGGTATTGTTTTTAACTTTGTAAAGCACTTTGCTTTGCATTTCTTTTATGTATGAAAAGCGCTTTATAAATACAGTTTGATTGATTGATTGATATCTTTTTTTAACAGCACTTTCTGTTTGACCAATTTACTTGATCATAAATATTATGTACTAACATCTGAGATATACTTCTTGAAATAATAATAGCTTCAGCTCTTGTTGGCAGGTTATTTTGCTTACTCTAATTAATATAGCTCTCACGGCTTGGCTCGGTTGTGCCAGCAACTTCAGTGTTTGTGGTTCGATCCCCGGCTTCCACCATCCTAGTCACGTCCGTTGTGTCCTTGGACAAGACACTTCACCCTTGCTCCTGATGGATCGTGGTTAGGACCTTGCATGGCAGCTCCTGCCATCAGTAGAATGTGGAAATAGTGTCAAAGCGCTTAGAGGGCCTTGAAGGTAGAAAGGCACTATACAAGTATAACCCATTTACACATTTTAATGATAGTATCCCCCCAAAAAAATACTTATTAGTCAAAAGCATTTCTTATAATTGATTATGACCCAAGTAGGGCATGAAAAATTGAGAACCAATGCACTTTATATGCCAGGGTTGTCCAAAATGCGGCCCGGGGGCCATTTGCGGCCAAAAGCTTATCTTTTATTGGCTGGCAACACGTTCTAACGAAATAATTAGCCCTCTAATAATTACAACATTACACAAAAAACAAATAAAAATATCCTCTCCTAAAAAAAATGGCACCTAAAAAACCAAATGACCGACAATCTGTGCATTTTAACGTGTGGTCAAATTTCTTGCAAGATATGGTAAATAATAATAATAATAGAGAATAATAAGAATACATGAAATGGTTAAGAAGGGTTAGTTCAGGTGGTCAACTGATTGACTTTGTTGTCTATAACACAGTTGTTCAGCTAGCTTAGCATATACCAATTGAGCTACTTTAGCATCTTTACTGTAAAACATGTATCCTATTGGCATATTTACCAGTAAGAATCCCTCAGTTTGTCTCTCTGCGGCCCCACAGATGCCAATTGTGTCCTGAGGGTATATGCCACTGCTCGACAAAAGTCTACTGGGATATGTTCCAGCTCGCCCGGGACCTCGATGAGCACGCATTGGAAAATGCATGAATGGTTGGATTTTTCCTGCATGTACTTCAGTAACATTGCTTAGTATTATTTATTTACGCATCGTCACTTTTGCTAAACAGTCGTCGTGTTGTGCTTTGAACTTGGCGGCATCACTATCAAATATATTTTATTTTAAATATCATATCACGCGTCCTTGCTGGTTTGCATTTGACTAAGGATTATTATTCGTAAAAAATATTCTTATTTAAACACATTTTACATATTTTTGGAATACATCTTTCAAGCATAAACAATGGCTAAACTGACTTAAAATGTCCAATCCAAGGTATTGCACTGCATTGCCCAACAGATTAAAATCAATATCAAACAAGTCACAGTATTTTCACAGATTGTGTTTTCAAACTCTGTTTGTGTCTATATTACTTAGAGTATGTTTTATTTCTCTCTTCCATGTATTATATTAAGTAACAGTTATTTTTGTCACAGACAAAAAGCCACAAAGTGCTTCACAACACAATTAAAGTATCAGAAATAACACTTAATCTAGAAGGCCAATATAAAATATAAAAACACAGTTTAAACAATTTAAAAACAAAATAAAAGACGACATAGCTTATTGTCTTTGATTATGTCTACTACTGTAGTGTAAAACGGGTGTACAGATGATTATGGGAATGTTATTTCATGTCTAGTGGGCTCTAACTATTTATTTAAGAAACTTATCAGAAGGTCGTTAACAAGTTTTTATGCTCTAACTATAAATTGATTTGATTTACAAATAAGAATTCCTACTTCTATTGGGTGGGGTCTGGAACCAATTGTAAAGTCAGCTGCGTAGGCTAAATATTCGGTGGAATATATGGATCTGTGCAAACGTTGAAGTTTGGTGCTCGCTTGCATTGCCTCGCACAAAAGTGACTTATAGGCCTACTGAAACCCACTACTACCGACCACGCAGTCTGATAGTTTATATATCAATTATGAAATCTTAACATTATAACACATGCCAATACGGCCGGGTTAACTTATAAAGTGACATTTTAAATTTGCCGCTAAACTTCCGGTTCGAAACGCCTCTGAGGATGACGTATGCGCGTGACGTAGACCGGCGAACACGGGTATGCCTTCCACATTGAAGCCAATACGAAAAAGCTCTGTTTTCATTTCATAATTCCACAGTATTCTGGACATCTGTGTTCGTGAATCTGTTGCAATCATGTTCATTGCATTACGGAGAAGGAAGCTGAGCAAGCAAAGAAGAAAGTTGTCGGTGCGAAATGGACGTATTTTTCGAACGTAGTCAGCAACAACAGTACACAGCCGGCGCTTCTTTGTTTACATTCCCGAAAGATGCAGTCAAGATGGAAGAACTCGGATAACAGAGACTCTAACCAGGAGGACTTTTGACTTCGATACACAGACGCCTGTAGAGAACTGGGACAACACAGACTCTTACCAGGATTACTTTGATTTGGATGACAAAGACGCAGCCATGCTACTGTGAGTATGCAGCTTTGGCTTCTAAACATTTGATCGCTTGACCGTATGTGTGCAACTTTTTTTTGCGTATGTACGTAACTTTTTTAAAATATATAAGCTTTATGAACCTTGGGTTAGGTGAACGGTCTTTTGGGCTGAGTGATTGTGTGTGTTGATCAGGTGTTTGAATTGTATTGGCGTGTTCTATGGAGCTAGGAGCTAGCTGAGGAGCTAGGAGCTAGCGTAACAAACACGCAGGTGTTTTTATGCAGGATTAATTTGTGACATATTAAATATAAGCCTGGTTGTGTTGTGGCTAATAGAGTATATATATGTCTTGTGTTTATTTACTTTTGTAGTCATTCCCAGCTGAATATCAGGTCACCCCCGGCTCTCACAGCATCTTCCCTATCTGAATAGCTTCAACTCCCCACTAGTCCTTCACTTGCACTTTACTCATCCACAAATCTTTCATCCTCGCTCAAATTAATGGGGAAATTGTCGCTTTCTCGGTCCGAATCTCTCTCACTTCATGGGGCCATCATTGTAAACAATAGGGAACTTTGCGTATATGTTCAACTGACTACGTCACGCTACTTCCGGTAGGTGCAAGCCTTTTTTTTATCAGATACCAAAAGTTGCAATCTTTATCGTCGTTGTTCTATACTAAATCCTTTCAGCAAAAATATGGCAATATCGCGAAATGATCAAGTATGACACATAGAATAGATCTGCTATCCCCGTTGAAATAAAAAAAATTCATTTCAGTAGGCCTTTAAGACTCTGCAAGCATAAATTCTCCAAACAGACTTTCTTCATGTCTTGCAAGACTTGCATCATTCTTTCTTTCATCTTCGACAGCGCTAGTGGGGTCACAGGTCATCCTTTGTGGAGGACGGTGTGTAGTTGTGCATGGTTTCCATTCAGTAGCATGTTGTCAGGAACAAACAATTAAAAAATCAAACAGTGTTGCAACATGAGCACAGTTTGCCTTCTATGTTTATCTATGCATATACACTATATTGCCAAAAGTATTTGGCCACCCATCCAAATGATCAGAATCCGGTGTCCTAATCACTTGGCCCGGCCACAGGTGTATAAAATCAAGCACTTAGGCATGTAGGCTTAGTTCCAGTGAAAGGAACTTTGAATCCTCCAGGATACCAAGACATTTTGGACAATTCCATGCTCCCAACCTTGTGGGAACAGTTTGGAGCGGGCCCCTTCATCTTCCAACATGACTGTGCACCAGTGCACAAAGCAAGGTCCATAAAGACATGGATGACAGAGTCTGGTGTGGATGAACTTGACTGTCCTGCACAGAGTCCTGACCTGAACCCGATAGAACACCTTTGGGATGAATTAGAACAGAGACTGAGAGCCAGTCCTTCTCAACCAACATCAGTGTGTGACCTCACCAATGCGCTTTTGTGGAAGAATGGTCAAAAATTCCTATAAACACACTCCGCAACCTTGTGGACAGCCTTCCCAGAAGAGTTGAAGCTGTAATAACTGCAAAAGGTGGACCCACATCATATTGAACCCTGTGGGTTAGGAATGGGATGGCACTTCAAGTTCATATGTGAGTCAAGGCAGGTGGCCAAGTACTTTTGGCAATATAGTGTATATTCGTGCTTAAAGATGATGTCATGCAAGCTCATGCACATCGTTGCGTAGTTGTTCAAATGACCACAAGAGGGCGCCATTTACCAAATGATCGTTTTAAAGGGAGCCGGCATTACAGCTTTGGACTAGGAAGGTGATAAAGAATGACTGTACATCTTGTTCCTTAACCTAAATGTCAATTATTAGTCTCAAACATCTGATTGTATCCAATAAAATGCATTATTCATGACTTTTTAAGATCCATCCATTACCAAACTAATCTGTAAATGCTCTTTACTGACCGATGCCATTGATTGATTGAGACTTTTATTAGTAGATAGCACAGTACAGTACATATTACGTACAATTGACCACTACATGATCTCGAGAAATTAATCCACGCTTTTATCTCGAATCGTTTAGACTACTGCTATGCCCTGTATGTAGGCATTAGCCAGGCCTCCCTCGCCCGCCTGCAGCTCGTGCAGAACTCTGCTGCTCGTCTGCTAACACAGACCCGCAGACGTGAGCACATCACCCCTATATTAGCGTCCCTTCACTGGCTCCCTGTGCGTTACAGAATCAACTTTAAACTCCTTTTATTTGTTTTTAAATGTCTAAACAATCCCGCGCCAACATTTTCACCATAAAAGTGGGTGACAGTGTCATCACCAGGAAAGATGAGGTCACCTACCTAGGCTCCATTCTAGAGGCTAACCTTTCCTGTGATAAAATGGCAACCAAGGTAATCAAAAAGGTTAACCAACGAACGAGATTTCTCTACAGAATTTCCTCTCTGGTCAACAAAAGCACCTTGAGGATTCTGGCGGGAACTCTCGTTCAACCCTTTTTCGATTACGCATGCACCTCCTGGTACCCTAGCACCTCCAAAACCCTCAAATCTAAACTCCAAACATCTCAGAACAAGCTAGTCAGGTTACTTCTAGACCTCCACCCCAGATCCCACCTCACTCCTACCCACTTCTCTAAAGTGGGCTGGCTCAAGGTGGAGGACAGAGTTAAACAACTTGCACTGAGCCTAGTCTATAAAATCCGCTACACCTCCCTGATACCGAAGTACATGTCAAACTACTTCCTCAACGTAAATGACCGCCATAACCACAACACCAGGGGGTGCTCCACTAACCACGTTAAACCCAGACTCCGAACTAACAAAGGTCTTAACTCATTCTCTTTCTATGCCACATCAATGTGGAATGCGCTCCCAACAGGTATAAAAGAAAGGGCATCTCTATCCTCCTTCAAAACCACAATAAAAGTTCACCTCCAGGCAGCTACAACCCTAAACTAACACCCTCCCCGGATTGCTAATAATCAAATCTAAACAATCAAATGCAGATACTTTTTCTTTTTCTTATGCCTTCTGATCTCTCTCTCTCTCTCTCTCTCTCTCTATGTCCACTACTTGATGTCCATATCCCCCCCCCCCCTCCCTCCACACCCCTGATTGTAAATAATGTAAATAATTCAATGTGATTATCTTGTGTGATGACTGTATTATGATGATAGTATATATGATAGTATATATCTGTATCATGAATCAATTTAAGTGGACCCCGACTTAAACAAGTTGAAAAACTTATTCGGGTGTTACCATTTAGTGGTCAATTGTACGGAATATGTACTTCACTGTGCAACCTACTAATAAAAGTCTCAATCAATCAATCAATCAACATATCTCTCCGACCTCCTTCAGCCTTACTGTCCCACCCGATCCCTAAGATCAGCCGATCAGCTGCTACTGACGGTCCCTGACACAAGGCTGAAGCTTAGAGGTGACAGAGCTTTCGCCGCTGCTGCTCCCAAGCTCTGGAACGACCCACCTCTGAGTGTTAGACAAGCCTCCTCTCTTCCTGTTTTTAAATCTCTCTTAAAAACATACTTTTATTCCATGGCTTTTAACACTGAGTGATATCCATCCTGCAATGGCGCCCCATAATACACCTGCTGTGAACCTGTTTTTATGTTTTATTTATTTTATTTATTTATTTTTTATCGTTTTCTGTTTGTGTTGTGTTGTGTTTGCTCGGTACTCGTATTATCTTTTAACCTGCCCATTGTACAGCACTTTGGCTACCTCTGTGGTAAATTTTAAATGTGCTTTATAAATAAAGTTGATTTGATTTGATTTGACTAAATGGTAACACCCGAATACGTTTTTCAACTTGTTCAATTCATGGTAGATCTAGATATACAATAAATGCAGCTGTGCTACAGCACATTGGTAAAACTCACTCCCTGGCCCCTTGAGAGTCAACCTGGACAAAGAGCTGAGATGTTAGCTCGGGAGCTAGCACTCTCGACTGTAAGTGTGTGGACAGCAGGTGATCCCTGCAGTGAATGGGGCTCACCCAAGCCTATGACCTATATTAAATATGATTTTTCACTCTCAAGGTTAGCGGTTGGTAATTTTGCAAGGGAGTTTTTATTATTGCTTTATGTTTTTAACTGTAACGTCGTTAGAATAGGATTCAAACAAAGTCTACACACTTTCGCCTAAGAACGCCCCATTGACTACAGTATCATTTTTGAACGGACTGTAATCCTGCTGTGTTTCTGTGCTTTTTCATGAAGAATGAATCTCATGCTTGACAATCAAAAACAAGAAAATATTGTTGCGGTGTGATTCCGCCCCTGAACCATAAATTACTGCCAGAAAATCATGAGCATAATTCTCAGAGTTTTGAAAAGGCTAAATGAGTTTGACTGCCATTAAACCACTGAACTACAATGAAATGATCTGGAGCAGTTACAGTTTACAGTACAGGCCAAAAGTTTGGACACACCACATTTCAATGCGTTTTCTGTATTTTCATGACTATTTACATTGTAGATTGTCAATGAAGGCATCAAAACTATGACACCTGTAAAGTGATTACCTCTTGGAGCTCATCGAGCGAATGCCAAGAGGTGCAAAACAGTAATCAGAGCAAAGGGTGGCTATTTTGAAGAAACTACAATATAAAACATGTTTTTCGTTATGTCACCTTTTTTTGTTAAGTACATAACTCCACATGTGTTCATTCATAGTTATGATGCCTTCAGTGACAATCTACAATGTAGATAGTCGTGAAAATAAAGAAAAACGATTGAATGAGAAGGTGTGTCCAAACTTTTGGCCTGTACTGTATATAAAATGGAAGATAGGACTGGGCGTTAAACAATATATTTTTTGAACTGGCTTTTTTCTGACTGATTGTTCTTAAGATAATGTTTCTTATTTGACCTGTTTTATGTACTTTACTCCTGATTTAAAGTTTTTAATTTGTCCTTTGCCTGTACTTTTCTGTTTTTATATGTTGATTTGTGTGTGGCGTGGAGCCCTTTGTTTTTCAACTGTGGTTGTCCTTAAAGGGCTTTATAAATAAAGTTGGTATGGTAGGATATCAATATATATCGCGATGGACACGTAATCGAATAAAAAAAATGTGTTTGATAAAATGTTTCATGTATTTTTTTTGTTGGAAGTAAGTGGAAGTATGGTAATGGTTGCCTGAAGTGATCATTGATCAGTGGGAGTGGCAGGCTAACAGCCAATCAGGTGGCAGTATCAAGTATCAAGTTTGCTTGTCTGGCGCTTGATTCTTTGCATGGAGTGAGAAGAGAAAGTCAACATGAAGAAATTGTGGCCAAAAGAGGGAAAGTCACCTGGACAGTTTTCAAAGAGACCGTAGTCAGACCAATGTGTTCTGTGCATGATGCAAGGCAAGACCACTAATACCACACCACCTTAGCCGCACTCACCCTTTAGAGCACAGCTGTGACTTCCTGCTACTAAACCTGCAGAAAATAGTTTACTATTTCCCACTATTTTCTTACACTTTATGAAGCATTTCCTACATATTCCTTATTTCTGCACCTTCATTTTAATAGCTTAATCTTAAGTGTTTTTACATATTTTCTCCTGCTCCATATTTTCTCTCTCATTTTAGCTTAGTAAGCTCTGAAAAGTAATCCTAGTGTTTCTGCCGTGTCAAAATCAATGTCGCCAATTCAAGCCTGTAATACCCCAACTCAAATAGTCCAGCTTTTTAGAAATGTTGCATTTTCCCAATATTAAAACAAGGTTATTTTTGACATAAAACATAATGAAAAACTTCATATCTGTAGATAGCTGTGAAGTTGTTGCAATGTTTATAAGCGTTGATTGCTGAATTATGAGACTTATATGAGCGGGTCCTTATTGCAGTGTTTTTCAACCTTTTTTGAGCCAAGGCATATTTTTTGCGTTGAAAAAATCCAAAGGCACATTAAAAAACGAAAACTCAGTTGACAGTAAAAAGTCGTTGTCGCAATTGTTGGATATGACTTTAAACCATAGCCAACCATGCATCAATATAGCTCTTGACTCAAAATAGGTGTACTGTCACCACCCGTCACATCACGCCCTGACTTATTTGGACTTTTTTGCTGTTTTCCTGTGTGTAGTGTTTTACTTCTTGACTTGCGCTCCTATTTTGGTGGCTTTTTCTCTTTTTTTTGGTATTTTCCTGTAGCAGTTTCATGTCTTCCTTTGAGCGATATTTCCCGCATCTACTTTGTTTTTATCCTTCTTTGTGGGGACATTGTCTATTGTCTTGTCATGTCATGTTCGGATGTACATTGTGGATGCCGTCTTTGCTCCACAGTAAGTCTTTGCTGTCGTCCAGCGTTCTGTTTTTGTTTACTTTGTAGCCAGTTCAGATTTCGTTTCATTCTGCATAGCCTTCCCTAAGCTGCAATGCCTTTTCTTAGGGGCACTTACCTTTTGTTTATTTTTTGTTTAAGCATTAAATACCTTTTTACCTGCACGCTGCCTTCCGCTGTTCCCGACATCTACAAAGCAATTAGCTACCTGCTTTTACCTACTGATATGGAAGAGTATTACAGTTACTCTGCCGAGCTCTAGACAGCGCCGACCTCAACAACAACATATCATTTGCAGACTATAATTACTGGTTTGCAAAAAATATTTTTTACCCCAAATAGGTGAAATTAGATAATCTCCCACGGCACACCAGACTGTATCTCACGGGACACTAGTGTGCCACGGCACAGTGGTTGAAAAACACTGCCCTATTGGATACTAAGCGTACGTGTGTACAATCAATGTTAAAGTTGCACAAGGGCTCGTGAAGTTTAACAGAGGACTGAAAGGGGTGCCTTGAGGAACGCCTCAGTTATGTTAATGACCAGTTTGTTGTATGTTTGCTAGCAAGGCTCACCGTGCCAATTTGTTTATGCTAGGTTCACACCAACGGCGCTTTGACGGCGCGTTAAAGCGTAACAAAGCGTGATTAAAGCGTGAAGGTCGTAATGGATCGTGGGAAAGCTTGTAGTGAAGCGGGACATGCGGCAAGTTCGCCAAAATTTTTTAAACAGTTTAAAAAAATTTGGCGCTCTGTCAACAATGGAATAAAGCGCAGAGAGCGTATCAAAGCGTGACAAAGCTCAGCAAAGCTTGACTCAAAGCGTAGGAAAGCTTAACAGATCTTGGTTCAAAGCGCGGACCCCAGTCTACAACTACAAATAGGAAGTGACTGTGATATTGACTAGTGACATTGAAACTTTATGTGAAACCAACACAGGATTACAAATCCATTCTCTTTTGCATCATTGCCTTTTTTATACGATGATCATTGTTTCTGCACTTCTGTGAGTTTGCAGTTTGATGTTACAGTTTGACATTACTGTCTATAATTTTTCTGTATGAAAATGTAAACAAAAATGGTTCTTAACTTTCTACTTTGTGGACAATGTTGATCCACTCTCTTGTATCATCTCATACAACATAATGTACCCTTTGTCATATGAACCCCACATTATGTAACCTGATTGGTGAACAGTGATACTATTTGTGCTTTTTTGTTTGGTCAAGTTTGTTGCTTGCTGTACATGTTGATAACATCTTCCTTAATAATAAAGAGAATATGTTACGTTTAAAAAGAAATGCCTTTTATTATTGTCAACTAACATAAGAAATGAAAGATAGATATTTATTAAGATGACAAAGAAATAAAAGAAATGAAGATATAAAACATAACGGAAAAAAAGGGAAATTGAAAAAATAAATGAATATAAAAAATGTGTGAAAAACTGTATACTGAGTTTTTCACTTTTTTTTTTCCTTTTTGTTTATCATATTTCTCTTTTTTATTACATTATGTGTTTTATCTTGTATATAATAAAACAAAAAGAGAAATCAAATAAATAGATAAATCTAAAAAATGTGGGGAAAACTTAGTATACTGAGTTTTTCACATTTTTTTTACTTATTTGTTTATCATATTTCTCTTTTTTATTACATTATGTGTTTTATCTTGTATATAATAAAACAAAAAGAGAAATCAAATAAATAGATAAATCTAAAAAATGTGGGGAAAACTTAGTATACTGAGTTTTTCACTTTTTTTTTTACTTATTTGTTTATCATATTTCTCTTTTTTATTACATTATGTGTTTTATCTTGTATATAATAAAACAAAAAGAGAAATCAAATAAATAGATAAATCTAAAAAATGTGGGGAAAACTTAGTATACTGAGTTTTTCAATTTTTTTTAACTTATTTGTTTATCATATTTCTCTTTTTTATTACATTATGTGTTTTATCTTGTATATAATAAAACAAAAAGAGAAATCAAATAAATAGATAAATCTAAAAAATGTGGGGAAAACTTAGTATACTGAGTTTTTCACTTTTTTTTTTACTTATTTGTTTATCATATTTCTCTTTTTTATTACATTATGTGTTTTATCTTGTATATAATAAAACAAAAAGAGAAATCAAATAAATAGATAAATCTAAAAAATGTGGGGAAAACTTAGTATACTGAGTTTTTCAATTTTTTTTAACTTATTTGTTTATCATATTTCTCTTTTTTATTACATTATGTGTTTTATCTTGTATATAATAAAACAAAAAGAGAAATCAAATAAATAGATAAATCTAAAAAATGTGGGGAAAACTTAGTATACTGAGTTTTTCACATTTTTTTTACTTATTTGTTTATCATATTTCTCTTTTTTATTACATTATGTGTTTTATCTTGTATATAATAAAACAAAAAGAGAAATCAAATAAATAGATAAATCTAAAAAATGTGGGGAAAACTTAGTATACTGAGTTTTTCAAAAAATGTTTTACTTATTTGTTTATCATATTTCTCTTTTTTATTACATTATGTGTTCTATCTTGTATATAATAAAACAAAAAGAGAAATCAAATAAATAGATAAATCTAAAAAATGTGGGGAAAACTTAGTATACTGAGTTTTTCAAAAAATGTTTTACTTATTTGTTTATCATATTTCTCTTTTTTATTACATTATGTGTTCTATCTTGTATATAATAAAACAAAAAGAGAAATCAAATAAATAGATAAATCTAAAAAATGTGGGGAAAACTTAGTATACTGAGTTTTTCAATTTTTTTTAACTTATTTGTTTATCATATTTCTCTTTTTTATTACATTATGTGTTTTATCTTGTATATAATAAAACAAAAAGAGAAATCAAATAAATAGATAAATCTAAAAAATGTGGGGAAAACTTAGTATACTGAGTTTTTCACATTTTTTTTACTTATTTGTTTATCATATTTCTCTTTTTTATTACATTATGTGTTTTATCTTGTATATAATAAAACAAAAAGAGAAATCAAATAAATAGATAAATCTAAAAAATGTGGGGAAAACTTAGTATACTGAGTTTTTCACTTTTTTTTTTACTTATTTGTTTATCATATTTCTCTTTTTTATTACATTATGTGTTTTATCTTGTATATAATAAAACAAAAAGAGAAATCAAATAAATAGATACATCTAAAAAATGTGGGGAAAACTTAGTATACTGAGTTTTTCCATTTTTTTTTACTTATTTGTTTATCATATTTCTCTTTTTTAATACATTATGTGTTTTATCTTGTATATAATAAAACAAAAAGAGAAATCAAATAAATAGATAAATCTAAAAAATGTGGGGAAAACTTAGTATACTGAGTTTTTAATTTTTTTTTAACTTATTTGTTTGTCATATTTCTCTTTTTTATTATATTATGTGTGCGCACGCAATTTATTCATCAAATTCACAAAATAATAATCGCATCAAAGCGTAATAAAGTTCAATAAAGCGTAATAAAACGTATCAAAGCGTGCTTTAAAGCGTATCAAATCGTGAGGAACGGTAACAAAGCGGGAAATAATTCGTATCAGAGCGTATCAAAGCATAACATTACTTCGGAGATCGGGATATTCGTGGAAAAATTGACAAAAATGGTGTGAACCAGGCATTACATGCCCCAAGTTCTTCTACACAACAAGAGTTTGGAGTTTCGCTGTGGTGTCTTTTGTTGGAGCGTGTGTTGATGACAAGTGTGTGTGACACAAGCAGGACATTTGCAGCCGCTACTACTTTGTCAAAGACTTCTTCTTTAATTGCACAAATATACAACACAACCGACACACCCCTCCTGCACGCGGCGTGACTTGCAACATTCACATAAGACGACTGTGGACCCAATATTTCCAACTTTGATGATGTCACGAAGCGGCACGACTGGAGCAGATGACGAGGGAGGAGGAGGAGGAGGAGGAGAAGGAAAGCGCCATGATGTTTGCTGACGTTGAGACACGGTGCGGTCCAATTGGCGACCTTGAACTCATCACCACAATGATGGGTCGTACCTGGAGGTACAGGTCAGGTCAGCTTGAGTCCACTAAAGACGGAGCAGATACTATACGCCAGGGGTCACCAACGCGGTGCCCGCGGGCACCAGGTAGCCCGTAAGGACCAGATGAGTAGCCCGCTGGCCTGTTCTAAAAATAGCTCAAATAGCAGCACTTACCAGTGAGCTGCCTCTATTTTTTAAATTGTATTTATTTACTAGCAAGCTGGTCTCGCTGTGCTCGACATTTTTCATTCTAAGAGAGACAAAACTCAAATAGAATTTGAAAATCCAAGAAAATATTTTAAAGACTTGGTCTTCACTTTTTTTTTTTTACTTGGCTTCTTATAACTTTCAGAAAGACAGTTTTAGAGAAAAAATACAACCTTAAAAACGATTTTAGGATTTTTAAACACATATACCTTTTTACCTTTTAAATTCCTTCCTCTTCTTTCCTGACAATTTAAATCAATGTTCAAGTATTTTTTTTTTTATTATTGTAAAGAATAATAAATACATTTAAATTTAATTCTTCATTTTAGCTTCTGTTTTTTCGATGAAGAATATTTGTGAAATATTTCTTCAAATTTATCATGATTAAAATTCAAAAAAATTATTCTGGCAAATCTAGAAAATCTGTAGAATCAAATTTAAATCTTATTTCAAAGTCTTTTGAATTTCTTTTAAAATTTTTGCTCTGGAAAATCTAGAAGAAATAATGATTTGTCTTTGTTAGAAATATAGCTTGGTCCAATTTGTTATATATTCTAACAAAGTGCAGATTGGATTTTAACCTATTTAAAACATGTCATCAAAATTCTAAAATTAATCTTAATCAGGAAAAATTACTAATGATGTTCCATAAATTCTTTTAAGTTTTTCTCTTCTTTTTTTCGGTTGAATTTTGAATTTTAAAGAGTCGAAATTGAAGATAAACTATGTTTCAAAATTTAATTGTCATTTTTTTCGTGTTTTTCCTCTTTTAAACCGTTCAATTAAGTGTAAATATCATTAATTATTAATAATAACATAGAGTTAAAGGTAAATTGAGCAAATTGGCTATTTCTGGCCATTTATTGAAGTGTGTATCAAACTGGTAGCCCTTCGCATTAATCAGTACCCAAGAAGTAGCCCTTGGTTTCAAAAAGGTTGGTGACCCCTGCTATACGCATACCTCGACTGGGGAAGGGTGTCTGTGCTCTCCTTCAGTAACAGCTCCGAGATCAGCGTGTCCAGGATCTCAGGACTGGACCTCTTGCCGTACCTGAGGACACAAACATGCAAGGTTAATGAGTATTTCACATGCTTACCATCATGCATCTTTTGACTGACAGAAAAGTACACAAAAGGTTGTCTTTAAACCACAACTTAGTCCTTGCATATTCTTTTATCGTGTGTCCAGGTGCACGGACGAGTCCAAGGTTGGGATGTCATGCTTCCTTTCATGCTCCTTGGATGATGAACCTGCAGGAGCAAAGTTCTCTATAGACGTCCTACAGTCTGACGACCGCAGGTCTTTTGTCACATGTTCCCTGGTCACACCATTACGCACACCTGTGTAGTGTTTTGTCTATTATTGACGCGCTGTTTCTGACATTCAAACCACCTGACAACCAGCGTCCTCTGCAGTGGACATTTGTTTTGGCATATAAAAGCTATATTTTTCCAAAGTCTGTAACTGGCAAAAAGCACAAACGTCCACCACATTGGACGCTGGTTATCAGGGGGATTGAAGTCAAATATCTTTCTGAGAGTACAAAATACTGATGTCCTCTGCAGTAGACGTGGGAAGATATTTTAGCCTGTTGATTTACAAAGAAAAAAAATGGCCCTGTTATTTTAGTCTGTTGATTTACAAAAAAATAAATAGTCCTATTATGCAAAACACAAATGTCCACTGGAGCGGATATCAGTAAAAAAATGTTTTTTAATCAAATACTATGTTGAAAAAAATAAATAAATAAGTATAAATGAATACATACATAAAAAAATCAAATCAAATAAAAAACATAAATATATACACACATAAATGCACACATCAACTTTATTTATAAAGCACATTTAAAATTTACCACAGGGGTAGCCAAAGTGCTGTACAATGGGCAGGTTAAAAATAATACAAGAACCGAGCAAACACAACACAACACAAACAGAACACGATAAAAAAATAAAAAATAAAATATAAAAACATATGATATATGTACACATACGTGTACATATATCATTACATGTATATATATATATATACACATACATATATACAGTATATACATACATACATACACACGCACATACATATAATAAAAAAATAAATAATGAAGAATGAGATCAAATAAATAGTTAAAATAATTTAAAACATTTAAAAAAAAAACACACAGCAGAGGGACATTTGACATGTTTTCTACCTACAGTTAACTAACCTCCTGAGAGCCAGTGTCCTCTGCAGTGGACATTTGACGTTTTTTTGTCGCAGTTACACATTTCTGAAAAAATAACCCTAAATGTGCTTCTCCGGAGGTTAGGTAACTGTAGGTAAAATATCCTCCTGAGAATGAAAATACAAATGTACCACCTGAAGACGAATTGACCACCTGAGAACTAGTGTCCTCTGCAGTGGACATTGGACGTTTTTTGTCGCAGTTACACATTTCTGAAAAAAATAACCCTAAATGTGCTTCTCCGGAGGTGAGGTAACTGTAGGTAAAATATCCTCCTGGGAATGAAAATACAAATGTACCACCTGAATACGAATTGACCACCTGAGAACTAGTGTCCTCTGCTGTGGACATTTGTGTTTTGCATCCAAAAGTTTCTCCCCCCCCCCCCCCTCCTTCCGAATTTTCTAACTCAGAAAAAACACAAATATCCACTGCAGACGACACTGCATCCCAAAAAAAGTTAGTTCGCTATGGAATATCCACCTGAGAGCCAGTGTCCTCTGCAGTGGACATTTGTCCTGAGTAACACATTTGTGGAAAAAAACACTGTTATGCAAGACACAAATGTCCACTGCGGAGGACGCTGGTTGTCAGGAGGTAAGTTAACTCGGGCAAAATATCCTCCCGAGAGCCCTCGTCCACTGCAGTGGACATTTGTGTGGCTTTACACATTTTGAAAAATAGAAACCCTGTTAGTAAAACACAAATGTCCACTGCAGAGGACGCTGTTTCTCAGGAGCTTAGTTAACTGTCGGATAACATAGGATTTAAAAAAGCCCATGTCCACTACAGTGGACATTTATATTCTGCATAAAAGAGCACATTTTTCTGAAATATGTAACTGACAAAAAACACCAATGTCCTCTGCGGAGGACGACGGCACTGAGGAGGATATTAGAAACACGTTTTAAAGTGATATTGTTTTTATGTTGCCTACATGGTATTAAGCTGGTGAAATAAGGTCATCAAAATATTGGAAACATAAGTCAGCATTTGTATCGCTGCATTTACATGTTGCCTGTTTTAGAAATTACTCTTTTTTTAGAAGTTTAGACATTCAAAATATGAAGTGGAACAAAGTATGATAAAATACATTGATATTATGTGTATCAATGTTATGCAATCACAGCATATATAATGAGCACTTTATCCAACTGGTACATATTTGTGAAGTACAATTTTCAAACCACAATAATCAACATGTAGTTAAATGAAAAGCTGAGCATCGATTATTGACTTGCAATATATATTTTAGACTTTGGCTGTATAATAATAATAATAATAATAAAAAGAGGAGTTTGTACAGTATGTTTGCTACCTCTGTCTTGTGATGAGGTTGATGTAGTGTCTCAGGGCTGAGTAGTACTTGGCCAGGTCTTCCGCAGGGGCGTCGTCTCCAGGATTCTCTGGTTTCATGGGGTAGCCTTCTGTCAGGGCGCCCAGGCACAGCAGTGCCCACAGCAGGAAGCCCAGGGTTGCCAGCCAACTCATCACGTTGCAATGCATCTAAAAGGGAGAAAAGATCATCAACTCATGACGTTACAATGCATCTAAAAGGGAGAGAAGTTGATTAACTGTTCACGTTACAATGCATCTAAAAGGGAGAGAAGATCATCAACTCATGACGTTACAATGCATCTAAATGGGAGAGAAGATAATTATGATGTTACAATGCATCTAAAAAAGGAGAGAAGATAATTATGACGTTACAATGCATTTAAAAGGAGAGAAGATAATTAACTCATGATGTTACAATGCATCTAACAAGGAGAGAAGATAATTAACTCTTGACGTTACAATGCATCTAAAAAGGAGTGAAGATAATTAACTCTTGACGTTACAATGCATCTAAAAAGGAGAGAAGATAATTATGACGTTACAATGCTTCTAAAAGGAGAGAAGATAATTAACTCATGACGTTACAATGCATCTAAAAAGGAGAGAAGATAATTCACTCTTGACGTTACAATGCATCTAAAAAGGAGAGAAGATAATTAACTCTTGACGTTACAATGCATCTAAAAAGGACAGAAGATAATTATGACGTTACAATGCATCTAAAAAGGAGAGAAGATAATTAACTCTTGACGTTACAATGCATCTAAAAAGGAGAGAAGATAATTATGACGTTACAATGCTTCTAAAAAGGAGAGAAGGTCATCAACTCATGACGTTACAATACATCTAAAAAGGAGAGAAGATAATTATGACGTTACAATGCATTTAAAAGGAGAGAAGATAATTAACTCATGATGTTACAATGCATTTAAAAGGAGAGAAGATAATTAACTCATGACGTTACAATGCATCTAACAAGGAGAGAAGATAATTACGACGTTACAATGCATCTAAAAAGGACAGAAGATAATTATGACGTTACAATGCATCTAAAAAGGAGAGAAGATAATTAACTCTTGACGTTACAATGCATCTAAAAAGGAGAGAAGATAATTATGACGTTACAATGCTTCTAAAAAGGAGAGAAGGTCATCAACTCATGACGTTACAATACATCTAAAAAGGAGAGAAGATAATTATGACGTTACAATGCTTCTAAAAAGGAGAGAAGGTCATCAACTCATGACGTTACAATACATCTAAAAAGGAGAGAAGATAATTATGACGTTACAATGCATTTAAAAGGAGAGAAGATAATTACGATGTTACAATGCATTTAAAAGGAGAGAAGATAATTAACTCATGACGTTACAATGCATCTAAAAAGGAGAGAAGATAATTATGACGTTACAATGCATTTAAAAGGAGAGAAGATAATTAACTCATGACGTTACAATGCATCTAAAAAGGAGAGAAGATAATTACGATGTTACAATGCATTTAAAAGGAGAGAACATAATTAACTCATGATGTTACAATGCATTTAAAAGGAGAGAACATAATTAACTCATGACGTTACAATGCATCTAAAAAGGAGAGAAGATAATTACGACGTTACAATGCATCTAACAAGGAGAGAAGATAATTACGATGTTACAATGCATTTAAAAGGAGAGAACATAATTAACTCATGATGTTACAATGCATTTAAAAGGAGAGAACATAATTAACTCATGACGTTACAATGCATCTAAAAAGGAGAGAAGATAATTACGACGTTACAATGCATCTAACAAGGAGAGAAGATAATTACGATGTTACAATGCATTTAAAAGGAGAGAACATAATTAACTCATGATGTTACAATGCATTTAAAAGGAGAGAACATAATTAACTCATGACGTTACAATGCATCTAACAAGGAGAGAAGATAATTACGACGTTACAATGCATTCAAAAAGGAGAGAAGATAATCAACTCATGACGTCACAATGCATTCAAAAAGGAGAGAAGATAATCAACTCATGACGTTAATCCAAGAACCAGTGTCCTCTGCAGTGGACATTTGTTTTTGGTCTGTTTTGTCAGGGATACATATTTCGGGGGGGAAATAGAAATGACCCAAATGTCCACTGCAGAGGACACTACTTCTCAGTAGAACCAACTGTCCACCTGTGAATAACTTACCTTTCCCGGGGTGTTCTTGGCTTGTCTGTTGCGCAACGCTGCTGCTGCTGCTGCTGCTGCTGCGTCTCCTCGGATCTGAAGTGTGCCCGTGCGCTCGGAGGCCTTTTATGTGTGCTCCAGACGCGCGTCAGAGCTGCGCTCGGCGCGCCGTTCCTCTACGCCAGCGTCACCCGTGATGCTGTCTTTGTCTTTTCTCTTTCAACTGGCAACTCTCGGTAATACAACAGCCAACCCAAAATAGTCACTCGTCCGCTGCCAGTCAGACGCGCTCGGAGACAGCTATCAATGTATGTTGACAGTATGTACTCAAGATATACATATACAACACCCAAGACCAGCGAAGTTGGCACATTGTGTAATTCGTAAATAAAAACTGAATACAATAATTTGCAAATCCTTTTCAACTTATTTTCATATGAATAGACTGCAAAGACAAGATATTTAATGTTCGAACTGAGAAGCATTTATTTTTATTTTTATATAATCATTAACTTAGACATTAATGACAACAACACATTGCAAAAAAGTTGGCACAGGGGCATTTTTACCACTGTGTTACATGGCCTTTCCTTTTAACAACACTCAGTAAACATTTGGGAACTGAGGAGACACATTTTTGAAGCTTTTCAGGTGGAATTCTTTCCTATTCTTCTTCTTCTTCGTATTTTACGCTTCATATTGCGCCACACATTTTCAATGGGAGACAGGTCTGGACTACAGGCAGGCCAGTATAGTACCCGCACTCTTTTACTATGAAGCCACGCTGTTGTAACACGTGGCTTGGTGTTGTCTTGCTGAAATAAGCAGGGATAACGTTGCTTGGCAACATATGTTGCTCCAAAACCTGTATTTACCTTTCAGCATTAATGGTGCCTTCACAGATGTGTAAGTTACCCATGTCTTGGGCACTAATACACCCCCATATCATCACAGATGTGTAAGTTACCCATGTCTTGGGCACTAATACACCCCCATATCATCACAGATGCTGGCTTTTGAACATCTTCCTTAATAATAAAGAGAATATGTTACGTTAAAAAGAAATGCCTTTTATTATTGTCAACTAGCATAAGAAATGAAAGATAGATATTTATTAAGATGACAAAGAAATAAAAGAAATGAAGATATAAAAAATAACGGGAAAAAAGGGAAATTGAAAAAATAAATGAATATAAAAAATGTGTGGAAAACAGTATACTGAGTTTTTCACTTTTTTTTTTACTTATTTGTTTATCATATTTCTCTTTTTTATTACATTATGTGTTTTATCTTGTATATAATAAAACAAAAAGAGAAATCAAATAAATAGATAAATCTAAAAAATGTGGGGAAAACTTAGTATACTGAGTTTTTCACATTTTTTTTACTTATTTGTTTATCATACTTTTCTTTTTTATTACATTATGTGTTTTATCTTGTATATAATAAAACAAAAAGAGGAATCAAATAAATAGATAAATCTAAAAAATGTGGGGAAAACTTAGTATACTGAGTTTTTCACATTTTTTTCTTATTTTTTTGTCATATTTCTCTTTTTTATTACATTATGTGTTTTATCTTGTATATAATCAAACAAAAAGAGAAATCAAATAAATAGATCAATCTAAAAAATGTGGGGAAAACTTAGTATACTGAGTTTTTCACATTTTTTTTACTTATTTGTTTATCATACTTTTCTTTTTTATTACATTATGTGTTTTATCTTGTATATAATAAAACAAAAAGAGAAATCAAATAAATAGATAAATCTAAAAAATGTACATATACAAAACCCAGGACCAGTGAAGTTGGCACATTGTGTAATTCGTAAATAAAAACTGAATACAATAATTTGCAAATCCTTTTCAACTTATATTCATATGAATAGACTGCAAAGACAAGATATTTAATGTTCGAACTGAGAAACATTTTTTTTAATTTTTATATAATCATTAACTTGGACATTAATGACAACAACACATTGCAAAAAAGTTGGCACAGGGGCATTTTTACCACTGTGTTACATGGCCTTTCCTTTTAACAACACTCAGTAAACATTTGGGAACTGAGGAGACACATTTTTGAAGCTTTTCAGGTGGAATTCTTTCCTATTCTTCTTCTTCTTCGTATTTTACGCTTCATATTGCGCCACACATTTTCAATGGGAGACAGGTCTGGACTACAGGCAGGCCAGTATAGTACCCGCACTCTTTTACTATGAAGCCACGCTGTTGTAACACATGGCTTGGTGTTGTCTTGCTGAAATAAGCAGGGATAACGTTGCTTGGCAACATATGTTGCTCCAAAACCTGTATGTACCTTTCAGCATTAATGGTGCCTTCACAGATGTGTAAGTTACCCATGTCTTGGGCACTAATACACCCCCATATCATCACAGATGTGTAAGTTACCCATGTCTTGGGCACTAATACACCCCCATATCATCACAGATGTGTAAGTTACCCATGTCTTGGGCACTAATACACCCCCACATCATCACAGATGTGTAAGTTACCCATGTCTTGGGCACTAATACACCCCCATATCATCACAGATGTGTAAGTTACCCATGTCTTGGGCACTAATACACCCCCATATCATCACAGATGTGTAAGTTACCCATGTCTTGGGCACTAATACACCCCCATATCATCACAGATGTGTAAGTTACCCATGTCTTGGGCACTAATACACCCCCATATCATCACAGATGTGTAAGTTACCCATGTCTTGGGCACTAATACACCCCCATATCATCACAGATGTGTAAGTTACCCATGTCTTGGGCACTAATACACCCCCATATCATCACTGATGTGTAAGTTACCCATGTCTTGGGCACTAATACACCCCCATATCATCACAGATGTGTAAGTTACCCATGTCTTGGGCACTAATACACCCCCATATCATCACAGATGTGTAAGTTACCCATGTCTTGGGCACTAATACACCCCCATATCATCACAGATGTGTAAGTTACCCATGTCTTGGGCACTAATACACCCCCATATCATCACAGATGTGTAAGTTACCCATGTCTTGGGCACTAATACACCCCCATATCATCACAGATGTGTAAGTTACCCATGTCTTGGGCACTAATACACCCCCACATCATCACAGATGTGTAAGTTACCCATGTCTTGGGCACTAATACACCCCCATATCATCACAGATGTGTAAGTTACCCATGTCTTGGGCACTAATACACCCCCATATCATCACAGATGTGTAAGTTACCCATGTCTTGGGCACTAATACACCCCCATATCATCACAGATGTGTAAGTTACCCATGTCTTGGGCACTAATACACCCCCATATCATCACAGATGTGTAAGTTACCCATGTCTTGGGCACTAATACACCCCCATATCATCACAGATGTGTAAGTTACCCATGTCTTGGGCACTAATACACCCCCATATCATCACTGATGTGTAAGTTACCCATGTCTTGGGCACTAATACACCCCCATATCATCACAGATGTGTAAGTTACCCATGTCTTGGGCACTAATACACCCCCATATCATCACAGATGTGTAAGTTACCCATGTCTTGGGCACTAATACACCCCCATATCATCACAGATGTGTAAGTTACCCATGTCTTGGGCACTAATACACCCCCATACCATCACAGATGCTGGCTTTTGAACGTTGCGCCTAAAACAGTTCGGATGGTTCTTTTCCTCTTTGTTCCGGAGGACAAAAACAATTTGAAATTTGGACTCGTCAGACCAAAGAACACTTTTCCACTTTGCATCCGTCCATCTTAGATAAGCTCGGGCTTTCGCTTTGCATAGTAGAATTTTAACTTGCACTTACAGATACAGTTCCTGAGCCCCTGTGGTGATATCCTTTACACACTGATATCGCTTTTTGATGCAGTGCCGCCTGAGGGATCGAAGGTTCGTAATAGCATCGCTTACGTGCAGTGACTTCTCCAGATTCCTTTAGACTTAGACTTAGACCTAGACAAACTTTAATGATCCACAAGGGAAATGTCAGGACTTGGTCTATGGCGTGGTTTGTTCTCCCGTGGTGCAAAGGAATTGGACCAAACGTGGCGTGCAGGTGAGGACATGTTTAATATATTAACTCAAAAAAGGCTCAAAAGGGGATCAACAAAAAGCGCTCACAGCGGAGGGAAAAAAACTTGACTATGAAAACAAAAGGCGCGCACAATGGCGGAAGTACAAAACTAGACTATGAAAACAAAACACTAGCACAAAGGCAAAAAAACTATGAACAATAACAAAACTTACTTGACATGACAAGAGGGGCAAAAGGAAGAGCAGCATGGGTGGGCACAATCAGGCAATCAGGAGAAACATCAGACCAGTGACACAGGAGGAAGGGCAAGTGGCCTGAAAAGAGAGGAGGATTAGAATTTTCAAAATAAAACAGGAAGTGTGCCAGACAACCCCAAAACAGGACTTCCCTCACCACGGTGTGACAGGAAATTGTTCAACACAGTAGCTCAGTTACAATGATGGAAAGGACAATGCGGGTATAAATAGACTAATATAGCTATAAAAAAATCTAACATATATACGAATATATACATAATATGTGTACAGAGTAATTTATATACAGATATATTATATTATGTCTATAACATATATACAATATAAACCAATGACCATGTACAATATTACAGTATATACAGTCTATATGACAGCAGCAGCATAAAATAGAGAGTAGGTCCAGCAGGAAATAGAAGACAGACATTATAAACAAAGAGAAGTAGCTAACGTGTCAGGTAATAGGCAGATGTCATCTATTGCTGTATGGCGAGTGATTATACAGCTGGATGGAGTGTGGAATGAAGGAGTTCTTGAATCGCACAGTGCGGGAAGGACGTTGAAGGAGCCTGTTGGAGTATGAACTCCGCTGTCCCTTAATTGTCAGGTGGAGTGGATGGGCAGGATTGTCCGTGATGGCCAGCAGTTTGTCCAGTGACCTCCTGTCCCTCACTGACACAAACGCCTCCAATTGCGTGCCAATAGTTTGGCCGGCTTTCCGGATCAGATTATCAATCCGGTTTGAGTCCCTTTTGCTGGTGCTGCTCCCCCAACAAACCACTGCAAAGTACAGGGCACTGGCCACAAATATCTCCAACAGCTTGCTGCACACATTGAATGACCTAAGCTTCCTCAGGAAAAAGAGTCTGCTCATGTCCTTCTCTGAACCTTTTGATGATATTACGGACCGTAGATGGTGAAATCCCTAAATTCCTTGCAATAGCTGGTTGAGAAAGGTTTTTCTTAAACTGTTCAACAATTTGCTCAGGCATTTGTTGACAAAGTGGTGACCCTCGCCCCATCCTTGTTTGTGAACGACTGAGCATTTCATGGAAGCTGCTTTTATACCCAATCATGGCACCCACCTGTTCCCAATTAGCCTGTTCACCTGTTGGATGTTCCAAATGAGTGTTTGATGAGCATTCTTCAACTTTCTCAGTCTTTTGTGCCACTTGTGCCAGATTTTTTGAAACATGTTGCAGGCATCAAATTCCAAATGAGCTAATATTTGCAAAAAATAAGAACGTTTTCCAGTTCGAACGTTAAGTATCTTGTCTTTGCAGTCTATTCAATTGAATATAGGTTGAAAAGTATTTGCAAATCATTGTATTCTGTTTTTATTTACGATTTACACAAGGTGCCAACTTCACTGGTTTTGGGTTTTGTGCATATACATATATGTATACATATACTGTACATATTGTTGGAAGCCATATCCATATTTAAGTGTTACTTCTTTCTAAAAACTCCTATAGTCATATTTACATCAGCTAATGTCTCGTGTGGTACAAAGTGCTTGGATTCGAGTGTCCTTGGTTAGAGTCAGAGCGCTGTCTTTGTTGAGACGGCCATTACATTCCTGAGATACGGAGCACAGCTAGACTGGGGAAACAGCAGGTGGGGGGGACAGGAGAAGGAGGAAGTAGACAGGAGTTCCGGGGTTTTGGTAGACCGATCTGGACCGGGCTAGGGAACGCTTGGGTGCTGGGTTGGTCTCAGGTTTGTCCTCTAAGCTTGGAGAATAAACCACAAAATACCAACTTCTGCCTGGTGATTGAATATAAACAACAGCATATTGCCATAAAAAGAATCTGGGAGAGACTAGCAATTTGAATTCCCCATTGGAGGAATGCAGGCCAACGCAACAATTTACATATACGTATACATATACGTATACATATACATATACTGTACATATACATATGGATAGAGGGGCCACATGTCAGGGGCACGATTTAATGACACTGTTCCGCCTGGATGGACTTAATTGAAACAAAGGAGAAGATGATGAAAGTTCTTGAAAGAAGTTAATCATCAATCGATGTTGCCAGATATGTTGATTGTTGACAGTCAGCTGAGTGTCGAATGTGTACAAATACAAACAACATGGGAAGGTGGAAAAAGACTGGTAGACCAAGGACAACATCAGAAAACTTCAAGCAATATGTCTTGAAAAGAGAACCTTGTCAGCAAAACCAAAGAAGAACCAAACTGGAGTCAGCGTGTGTGAACTGTCAGACAAACGGGATTTCTATGGATAGGAGCTCAATGAAAGTACTCATTAACGTGTCAACATGAAGAACAAGGTTCCAACGGGCTCAGGAAAGGCAATGGTGGACTATGGATGACTGGATGAAAGTCCTATTAGGTGGTGAATCTGCATGATGCTCCAACTTTTGTTTGCTTCTGCTTCCAATGAGTTCTATGAAGACGACTGCCTGAAGAAAACATTTGCACAGTCGTGGAAGATGTTTTTGGACAATTTGGACACGCCTCTTATTCCATCTATGGAAAATACATCATGTTTCTACATGATAATGCATCTGGCCATGGAGCCAAAGGTGTGTAAGAAAGATACAGAAGGTGCAAATAGTCCAGATCTCAACCCGATGGAAGAAAATGGTGGATGACAGGACTCCAAGCAGCAAATCAGAGAAAGTCGGCGCAAGATTGATGAAGAGTTGTGTTTGTCACTTGTTAAGTCCATGCCTCAGAGACGCCATGCTCTTAAAAAAGCCAGAGGTGGTGCAACAAAGTAGTAGTGGTGTGCGTTTCATAATTCCATCTTTGTTTCACTCTGCTTGATGTCAAAATGAAACCGCCATTGATGTTCTTGATGTATTGTATTCTTTCTTCAAGTAGTTGTGTGTCATGTCTGTAATTTGATTAGTGAAGGAACATCTTTCAGGTCTAATAGTGATGACATCATAGTTGCCAGGGCTTGGAGTGACACTGAAGAGCATCACATTTACTCACAATTCCGAATGTCCGAAAGGGAGTAGGAAGAAGCAGACCATAGCCTTTTGCAAAAAATAATACTGGAAGAGAATGAATATCATGTAAAAGCTGTAAATGATCTTGGTTGCTGTGTGTCGTGGTACACACAACTGTGTGTTGTGGGACACACAACTGCCTGTCTAGAAATGTTGCTGGTGCTCCCATTTAGCGAGAATGTACGTACAGAGTACCACGAATTAGCAGTTCCTTTCAAGAAGTCTGACAAAAACCAAAAGGCAGTACATTTTTCCTGTAAGAAATATTGTAAATCAAATGGATACATTCCAACACTTAATTATAGAAGATCATTCTAGTTTATGGTTGAGAACACAATGTAGAATACGCCAAAGTGTAATCTACGCGAACAATGCTGACAACAACATGAAGGCTAATCTTGGTGCTACTGTATCTTCATTGCGACAATCAAGTTGGCAGAACAACTTTTTAATGTGCTTCGTCTTCAACACCTGCCTCATCAATAACACCTCTCCAAAGACGAGGCATAGCAGTACCGGCGCGCCACTTATATGCTATCTAGCCAGAGGGCTATCAGCTGTCAGTAATGTCAGGCAATGCTAAGTGGAGATGAACTCTGTAGATGCACTTCATCTTGGACATCATCAGCGCCACGTGACGTCGGTGAATCTTTGGCATGAACGATACTGAATGACACAGAATGCTAACAACACGGCTAATGGTCGTAGTTGTGACTGTCAAGTTGACTGACTTTTGGTAGAACAACTTTTCAGCACGTGGAAGTCCAGTTCTAACTTAGAGGAATTTCCCAGGATGTGACAAAGTATTTCCACGTAATGGCCGTGTTGTAGTGGCCGGGTGAAGGCCATATCCATGATGCTCGGAGCATCCTCCAAGCTGCCGGTGAGTACAGTAATCTACAGTTCTAATTATGTTTTTAAAAAAGGTTTTTATGCTCGAACTTTGAAAATATGCGTGGTAATATTAATAATTCTACTTTGCGGAAATGTGTTTACCACAGTCAGGCCTGGAACCAATTGCAATAAACGAGGGACAAATGTAAAATGAGGAATGAAATACAAGTTACTTCTTGAATTTAATATCGGTTTTCACCTTCTTATCAACAATACCAGTTGTTGGCGCTTCAGTGTGTGTGTGTTCAAATGTGTTAATAAATGTGATTTTATTTTTTTTAATTCAACATTTAACACAGGAGTCATCTTGTTTTCTTACACTTGTGTGTGTCATTTGCAAGTATTACGTAGTAGACTTTGCATGCAGTTGCAATTGCAAGACATTAGGTGGCAGTAGTGTGTAGCCAGGTAGTAATCATTTCCCCTAAACTGCCAAGATACGGTGGTCAAGTTTTCGGTACATCACTTGTCAATAAAACAATCTAAATATAAAAGTAATAGGCTACATAGATCAATTCATACGGTAACGACCAGCTAATGTTAATGTTTAATGTTTGTGTGGTTTGGATTTGATGTCAGTTTTTCCCATGTTTGCAAACACACCATCCGTGCTTGAAAGGTGATTGATGTAGAATGAGGATTTGTTGTTGCGTGTCTAGGGAAGCGCGAACTGACGAGACGAAAGTGTTTGCACAGGAGGTAAAACCTGTTGGAAATGTGCCGTTTGTTATCATAAGATTGGTAATAAAAGTTAAAAATAGCGTCTGACTTTGTGTGATTTCTTTTGGAGGCTACAATATATATTATATTTCTTTAATTTGTTTTCAAGTAAAAAAAAAAACATTTTCAAGGTGTGGCGGCAAAACAAATACTGTGGCGGCGCGTCACACTCATCATCATCATCATCGGCGGTCACTCGAACGAGTATGACGATCCTCCTGGTAGGGGTGTATCCCTTTATGGAGGATGCCTGTGCGTGACTTAGTTTAACGTGGGGAGACTGGTGCACAGACAGTCACCACACGATCCTTGACAGAATCGGGTCAGGGTCCAGTGGCATGGAGTCCAAGACGACTGGGGACCCTTTTCTGCTGCAGCCTTCTTCCGCCGTTGAGGTCTTCACCGTATCCCTGGCTAGGGGGCAGTCGAGTACTAGGCCTTTGCCAAGGGCCACCTGGGCGTCACACTCAATTACATTAAGGAAAAACCCTATAACATACAATTATGTACTGCTAAAATTAATGCACTAAATTAATAATTAATATTTTAATAAAATGTAAGTGCAAATGAAAATACAGCTTCATCACTTTAGTTATAATGTTTGCGGTTAAGAAACTTCTCTATGACTTTAGCGCCACACTTCTTCTGCTTGTTTGATCTTGTTGTTACTGCCACAAGTGGTGGAAAAGTGTGTTAGAACAGAGTACAAATTGATACAATGGCGGGCCGTGCATTTCTCAACTAGGCCTTCAGTGCATACTAGCCAACCTTCCCGATTTTCCCGGGAGACTCCCGAATTTCAGTGCCCCTCCCGAAAATCTCCCGGGGCAGCCATTCTCCCGAATTTCTCCCGATTTTTTTGGGGACGTGCCTTAAAGACACTGCTTTTAACGTCCTCTCTCACCTGAAACCTTCACCCCTTAACAGCCGCATTATGTCCAGGCGTCCGCTTCTCCTCCATATAAACAGCGTACCGGCCCAGTCACATAATAATGTAGCATTGGACGGGTTTAACAATGATCTTTACTCAAAGATGTCAAGAAATGCTGACACGTTGTATGATCAATTAACTGGTGTAATGATAACGCAAGGCATACTTGGTCAACAGCCATACATGTCACACTGACGGTGGACGTATAAACAACTTTAACACTGTTACTAATATGCGCCACACTGTGAACCCACACCAAACAAGAATGACAAACACATTTCGGGAGAACATCCGCACCGTAACACAACATAAACACAACAGAACAAATACCCAGAATCCCTTTCAGCACTAACTCTTCCGGGACGCTACAACAACATCTACGGCTTTTGTAGCTCAGTGCACAACTGCACACACAACAAGAAGGAGACGAAGCAGAAGAACGAAGAAGAGACATGGCGACGACGAGTAAGAAGAAGAAATACGCTTGCAAGTTCCAAAATGATTGGAAAAAATAATTAAATTTCATCCAGAAAAGCTCGAAGGGGAAGGCGTATGCTGCCTGCACCTCAACCCCAACCCCGCCCCCGCAACCACGCCCCCCCCACCCCCCCCCCATCTCCCGAATTCGGAGGTCTCAAGGTTGGCAAGTATGCTTCAGTGAAGTCCTACTTAGTCCGACTTCACCTCTCAAAATACCGTAATTTATGTCACCACATAGACACGGCTGGAGATACAGAAACACATTTGCACTCTACTGTGTATTGAATCCCCTCAACAGTGTACAAAAGGGTCTATTTTTATGCGCATTTAACATTCAATAAACCCGTTTCAGCAATTAAAAACATATCTTACGTGGTACTGTCAAAATTTAAAGAATTGTATATAACAAATGAAACATAAAAAAAAGAAAGAAAGAAAATATTTGAACTCACAATTTGTAGCACCCATCCGACGCCGTACAAGCTGGTGGTACCGTCGGAGTCGGTTGATTCGTGTGAAAGTGGCGGGCAAACCATTTCACCGCCGGTGTTGTGCTAAAATGTGATTGCCTGCCAAGAAATGATTTCCTTCGCAGGAGCGCGCACCGCTCGCTAAACCTGCATTGCATGGATTCGTCTGTCCACAGCGGATTACTAGGTGTAAGACAAACACTTTATCTATGCGGTTATTGTACCGTTTTTTGAGTTTTCTGTGGCTTTCTATGGCTCGTATGGTGCCACTTCCTGTTTTCGCAACTTGTGATTGGATACTCACTTGGGAGTCCCAAGTGAGTATCCAATCACAGCGTTAGGCCAGCTAGAAGGCCTTACTGACAACAACTCGTGATCTGATTGGCTATCGCAATTATCTATCACCTCTATGTGTCCGTTCACTTACAGTGCAAAGACGCCCGCGTTGTTGATTCTGAATGCTCTGGGCAGATTTCGTACAGCATGGCAACATAAGCTAGCTGAATTCTGATTGGGTACAAACTATAAACTAAAAACATCAGCATGAAGAGAATATGAATGCTTTCAGATATTTAGCGAAAGTAAATTAGAAATTATTCTCAACTTTAAAGGCCTACTGAAATGAATTTTTTTTATTTAAACGGGGATAGCAGATCTATTCTATGTGTCATACTTGATCATTTCGCGATATTGCCATATTTTTGCTGAAAGGATTTAGTATAGAACAACGACGATAAAGATTGCAACTTTTGGTATCTGATAAAAAAAAGGCTTGCCCCTACCGGAAGTAGCGTGACGTAGTCAGTTGAACATATACGCAAAGTTCCCTATTGTTTACAATGATGGCCGCATGAAGTGAGAGAGATTCGGACCGAGAAAGCGACAATTTCCCCATTAATTTGAGCGAGGATGAAAGATTTGTGGATGAGTAAAGTGCAAGTGAAGGACTAGTGGGGAGTTGAAGCTATTCAGATAGGGAAGATGCTGTGAGAGCCGGGGGTGACCTGATATTCAGCTGGGAATGACTACAACAGTAAATAAACACAAGACATATATATACTCTATTAGCCACAACACAACCAGGCTTATATTTAATATGCCACAAATTAATCTTGCATAAAAACACCTGCGTGTTTGTTATGCTAGCTCCTAGCTCCTCTGCTAGCTCCTAGCTCCATAGAACACACCAATACAATTCAAACACCTGATCAACACACACAATCACTCAGCCCAAAAGACCGTTCACCTAACCCAAGGTTCATAAAGCTTATATATTTTTAAAAAGTTACGTACGTGACGCGCACGTACGGTACGGTACGTGTTATGCTAGCTCCTAGCTCCTCTGCTAGCTCCTAGCTCCATAGAACACGCCAATACAATTCAAACACCTGATCAACACACACAATCACTCAGCCCAAAAGACCGTTCACCTAACCCAAGGTTCATAAAGCTTATATATTTAAAAAAAGTTACGTACATACGCAAAAAAAAGCCAAAGCTGCATACTCACAGTAGCACGTCTGCGTCTTTGTCATCCAAATCAAAGTAATCCTGGTAAGAGTCTGTGTTATCCCAGTTCTCTACAGGCGTCTGTGTATCCAAGTCAAAAGTCCTCCTGGTTAGAGTCTCTGTTATCCGAGTTCTTCCATCTTGACTGCATCTTTCGGGAATGTAAACAAAGAAGCGCCGGCTGTGTACTGTTGTGGCTGACTACGTTCGAAAAATACGTCCAATTCGCACCGACAACTTTCTTCTTTGCTTGCTCGGCTTCCTTCTCCATAATGCAATGAACATGATTGAAACAGATTCACGAACACAGATGTCCAGAATACTGTGGAATTATGAAATGAAAACAGAGCTTTTTCGTATTGGCTTCAATGTGGAAGGCATACCCGTGTTCGCCGGGCTACGTCACGCGCATATGTCATCCTCAGAGGCGTTTCGAACCGGAAGTTTAGCGGCAAATTTAAAATGTCACTTTATAAGTTAACCCGGCCGTATTGGCATGTGTTATAATGTTAAGATTTCATCATTGATATATAAACTATCAGACTGCGTGGTCGGTAGTAGTGGGTTTCAGTAGGCCTTTAATTATGATCATGATTTCTGGTTATGCTAGGCCAGCAGAGAAGGCCTTGCTGGCCATGACGGCCCACCACTGTATTGACATGAGAAACACATGTTGGCGGTTCTGCTCGTGTCAATAAACGTTACAAATATGAGTTTTCGGTTTGTAAAAAGTAGCTCTCAGAAGGAAAAAGGTGGGAGACAAACTGGCGACCCAACAGAAATTGAACACGCTCCTTGATTCCCAGTTCTACATTTTGTACACATTTATATCTCGGGAACCAACATATCTTTAGATACCATTGAGTGTTAGACAGGCCTCCTCTCTTCCTGTTTTTAAATCGCTCTTAAAAACATACTTTTATTCCATGGCTTTTAACACTGAGTGATATCCATCCTGCTATGGCGTCCCACAATGCACCTGTTTTTATGTTTTATTTATTTATTTATTTATTTTTTATCGTGCTCTGTTTGTGTTGTGTTGTGCTTGCTCGTTTCTCTTGTGTTACCTTTTAACCTGCCCATTGTACAGCACTTTGGCTACCCCTGTGGTAAACTTTAAATGTGCTTTATAAATAAAGTTGATTTGATTTAGAGTAGGGATGTCCGATAATATCGGACTGCCGATATTATCGGCCGATAAATGCTTTGAAATGTAATATCGGAAATTATCGGTATCGGTTTTTAAAATTATCTATCTGTTTCAAAAAGTAAAATGTATGACCTTTTAAAACGGCGCTGTGTACACGGACGTAGGGAGAAGTACAGAGCGCCAATAAACCTTAAAGGCTCTGCCTTTGCGTGCCGGCCCAGTCACAAAATATCTACGACTTTTCACACACACAAGTGAACGCAACTTTACCACTGTTACAAATATGCGCCACACTGTGAACCCACACCAAACAAGAATGACAAACACATTTCGGGAGAAAATCCGCACCGTAACACAACATAAACACAACAGAACAAATACCCAGAACCCCTTGCAGCACTAACTATTCCGGGACGCTACAATATACACCCCCTGCTACCCCCTACTCCCCCCCAACCCCGCCCACCTCAACCTCAAACTCTCAGGGAGAGCATGTCCCAAATTCCAAGCTGCTGTTTTGAGGCATGTTAAAAAAAATAATGCACTTTGTGACTTCAATAATAAATATGGCAGTGCCATGTTGGCAGTTTTTTCCATAACTTGAGTTGATTTATTTTGGAAAACTTTGTTACATTATTTAATGCAGGGGTGTCAAACTCATTTTAGATGGGGGGCCACATGGAGGAAAATCTACTCCCAAGTGGGCCGGACTGGTAAAATCACGGCACGATGACTTAAAAATAAAGACAACTTCAGATTGTTTTTTTTTGTTTGAAAATAGAGCAAGCACATTCTGAAAATGTACAAATCATAATGTTGTTGTTGTTTTTTTTAGACTTACATGTTGCGGTTAATAGTATTCTATCTTTATTCGTCGTTATTTATACTTTCTGAATAAATGATGTGATAATTATCATCAGTCAACTCATTGGTGTTCATTTTCAATCTATCAAGATTAAAAAGTAATATCAAAATCAAATTACAGGATGTTATTTATGTAGTTTGATAATTTTCCTCGACTGGTGCACTAACTTCATGTGGTTTATTTTTATTGTTTTACATATGTAGCATCATCTACAAAGGTACAAAGAATTGCTATTGCGACATCTAGTGGACACATTTAGAACTGCTGTTTCTTTCATTCAAAAATTTCGACTGATTTTTATACTTACCAAACTCATCCCGCGGGCCGGATAAAACCTGTTCACGGGCCTGATCCGGCCCTCGGGCCGTACGTTTGACACCCCTGATTTAATGCATCCAGCGGGGCATCACAACAAAATTAGGCATAATAATGTGTTAATTCCACAACTGTGTATATCGGTATCGGTTGATATCGGAATCGGTAATTAAGAGTTGGACAATATCGGATATCGGCAAAAAAGCCATTATCGGTCATCTCTACTTTAGAGCAATCCAAAGGTCCAGTGGTTGTCAGGAGGACACCTTTGACAGGCGCACATTGTTGTGCAGGAGAGAAAGGAATTGTGTTGTGCTTCCAGATGGCAATCATGTCGAGTTTCTTCCACGCAAAGTTCCCAAAAAGTGACGCGAATATGCACTTCACACCTAAAGATGCTCCTCAAATGCTCTTTTTGACTCAATCAGTGGCTTCATTTTCTAATACAGTGTAGCTCCTCCCAGCAGATAGAAGGGGAGGCAGGAACAAAAGGTCTAAATGTGAATACGCAGAATTCCAGGGCGCACATTTAACACCACAACCCAAATAGGATGCGCTTCATTTACCTCCCATTCATCGGCCTTTTTGTGTACGTCCGCTTTCCAACCGTGTAATCGGCACGCAAAGTCGCTTTTCACCTCCTTAAGTCGCGCGGAGGATGTCGCGAGCGCCTTTTGTGTCACACAGGATGAGGGATGAGACGCGAGTGCGCTAAAATGGCGGGCCCCCCCGATGGTGACGAGTACCGGCAGGAATGAGACTTTGCAGACCTCTTCAGGAAGTGGCGTCAATGAGCCCGGCACCTTTTTTTGATGTCGGGCCTGAGTCAGTGTGGGGACATGTGAAGATGGCTGAACGTTGAGGGGGGGGGGGTCACCTGATGCTTGGTCTGAACATCGGAGTGACACCTGAGTGTGAGTTCACTCAACCTTGTTAAACACCATGCATCCTCCGCACCTGTGCAGGTGTTTTTACAAAGTGCATTCATGCCCGTGAGGCGTCAACATGTCTTCAAATCTCATCGAAGGAAAACAAGGCCAAGTAACTTTTCTCACTGAGGGTCGCACTTTGAAAGATTTTCACATTTCCTTCGTTTTGTAATGACAAAAACTAAACGGCCTGCATGTCAACATAAAAATAAATACACTATATTGCCAAAAGTATTTGGACACCCATCCAAATGATCAGAATCAGGTGTCCTAATCACTTGGCCTGGCCACAGGTATATAAAATCAAGCATTTAGGCCTGGAGACTGTTTTGTGAAAGAATGGGCCACTCTCAGGAGCTCAGTGATTTCCAGCGTGGAACTGTCATAGGTTGCCACCTGTGCAACAAATCCTCGCTCCTAATTATTCCTAAGTCAACTGTCGGCTTTATTATTAGAAAATGGAAGAGTTTGGGAACAACAGCAACTCGGCCACCAACTGGTAGGCCACGTAAACTGACAGAGAGCGCATAGTGCAAAGAGGTCGCCGACTTTCTGCACAGTCAGTTGCTACGGAGCTCCAAACTTCATGTGACCTTCCAATTAGCCCACGTACAGTACGCAGAGAGCTACATCTGGGCCATGCATCACCGAGTCCGATGCAAAAGCGTCGGATGCGGTGGTGTAAAGCGCGTCGCGTTCTCTTGAGTGATGAATCCTGCTTTTGGACGAGTCTGGGTTTAAAGATTGCCAGGAGAACGGTACATTTCAGACTGCATTGTGTGCTGAGTGTGAAATTTGGTGGAGGAGGAGTTATGGTGTGGGGATGTTTTTCAGGAGTTGGGCTTGGCCCCTTAGTTCCAGTGAAAGGGACATTGAATCCTCCAGGATACCAAAACATTTTGGACAATTCTATTGCTCCCAACCTTGTGGGAACAGTTTGGAGCATGACTGTGCACCAGTGCACAAAGCAAGGTCCATAAAGACATGGATGACTGAGTCTGGTGTGGATGAACTTGACTAGCCTGCACAGAGTCCTGACCTGAACCCGAAAGAACACCTTTGGGATGAATTAGAACGGAGACTGAGAGCCAGGCCTTCTCAACCAACATCAGTGTGTGACCTCACCAATGCGCTTTTGGAAGAATGGTCGAAAATTCCTATAAACACACTCCGCAACTTTGTGGACAGCCTTCCCAGAAGAGTTGGAGCTGTAATAGCTGCAAAAGGTAGACCCACATCATTTTGGGATGGCACTTCAAGCTCATATGTGAGTCAAGGCAGGTGGCCAAATACTTTTTGGCAATATAATGTAGCTCCAAATAGGCCAGATTAAGGGAACTGTGCTGTGGGTGGGTCAGGGTGAGGAAATCAAGCGCTCTTGTGTCATAGACTTGAAACAAACATGGCGTTGATGGTTTGGGACTTCTTCACTGTTCCACAGGAAGACATTTTGCAAACATTCCACAAGGAAGGAAGAAGCATCACGCTTCAACACATCAATGTTTGGCTGTACTAAAGAAGCTGCTCTAAAGCCAGCTGCAAAGAAAGGTTAAAATTATATTTACATTTACATTTAAAGAATAACATGTATGAATAACTTAGTTATTGGTATCGTTCTTAAGAAGCAGGAAGTTATCGGTATTGGCTTGGGGAAAAAAACATCCTGCATCTCCAGTTTTTACTGTCAACATTTCGACATCTTCCCGTTATTTACACCAATTTATCTCCTTTATTCCTCCTTGTGTTTTTTGTCAAAGTGTTTTGGAATGTGCTGCAGGCCGTTAAAAGATTTGCAGCGGGCCACGAGTTTGGACACCGCTGTTCTAAATAAACTCGCGTTGTTTTTACATCTCAAAACCTAAAAATACACAAATTAAAGTACTCAAAATGTTTATTTGCACGAGCTTCCTGAGCTGAATGTGACTTATGTGAGTAACAGGACTGAAAGTCACAGCAGTGGATTTTTGAGCCAAATAGCTTTTATTCAAGGAACTTTATGGTTGGAGGCACTGAGAACGCAGATCCACATCTGAATCCTCATTCTTATTTATTTTGATTGCAAATTCTTTTTTTTTTCCTTATAAAATTTTTTAGGCCATCTCTGTCATGACCAGTAATTGTTGTTCCTGTGCGTGCTTTTGTTTCTATTTCAGCACTCTTCATACTTGCCAACTTTGAGACCTCCAATTCCGGGAGGTGGGGGAGTGGGGGTGGGGCGGGGCGGGGGTGTGGTTGGGGGCGGGGGCGTTGTTAAGAGGGGAGGAGTATATTTACAGCTAGAATTCACCAACTCGAGTATTTCATATATATTTCATATATATATATGTATGAAATACTTGACTTTCAGTGAATTCTAGCTATATATATATATATATATATTTATTTTATTATACATATAAATAAAATAAATACTTGAATTTCAGTGTTCCGGAGGCTATCCAGTAGATGGCAGTATTGTCCTGTTTAAGAGTGTCACAACATTGCTGTTTATGGCAGACGAACTGCTTTACGGTAGACGAAAACGTGACGTGTGTTGTTGTGTGTTGTTACCGCGCTGGGAGGACGTTAATGAAACTGCCTAACAATAAACCCACATAAGAAACCAAGAACTCGCCCTCGATCATTCTACAGTTATAACGTGATTGGGCAGGCACGCTGTTTATATCGTGGGAAAGCGGACGTGAAAACAGACTGTCGCCGCTGTCCCCACTCAGGTCCGCATTGAGCTGGAGGGGGCGTGGCCTCCAGCACCGGCTGAATTCCGGGAGTTTATCGGGAGAACATTTCTTCCGGGAGGTTATCGGGAGGGGTGCTGAATTCCGGGAGTCTCCCGGTAAAACCGGGAGGGTTGGCAAGTATGGCACTCTTGTTGTCTTCTTTCCACTTCCTGTTTGACTTTGATTTCCTCCCACTGAGCAATGCCTCTCTCACCTGTCCCTGATTGGCAATCAGGACACACCTGTTCCTGGTTACCAATCAGGATTCTTTATGTGCCAGCCATGTTCTCTATTTAGTGCTTGTTGCTACCTCGCCAGGTGTTAACTTCTTGTGCACTCCCTTGCTACACTATCCCTTCATTGAATACAAGTGAAACTAACAAAAGAAGAATATGGTGTAAAAGTCAATTCATGTCAGCAATTCAACTTCAAATGTGATATTAACTCATGACATGCAAAGTGAGATATATCCAGCCTTTATTTATTATCATTTTGATGATCATAGCTTACAGTTTTTGAAAATCCCAACATTTTCTGAGGTTTTCAAAAACTGTGAACCATAATCATCAAAAGAAGTCTTGAAATATCTTGAGTTGCATGGTATGTGCCTGTGTCGTATATTAGTTTCACTTTGGAAAATATCATTGCTGGAAAACACAAACCTTTGCATGATACGAGATTTATCACCAACTGCGCTCCCCTTACTCACCATTGCGTATTATACTCAATGGTTAACTGGACATCTTTATGTGCTCGACGCCTCAATCATTGGTATGTTTTCATCTACGAAACCATTCTGGGTATCACTCCATCTTATCTGTCTTGTCTTTTAACAAAGAAACAAGGAAGTCACAATCTTCGTTCAATGAATGTTCTGCAATTTGTCGTCCCCAAAGTAAGAACTGAACTGGGCAAGAAAGCATTTAGGTTTTCAGCAGCCAAGGCTTGGAATAACCTACAATCGAATATTAAACTTCAAACCCTTGTTACGTTGAATGAGTTTAAAGCTTCTGTGAAAGGACTGCAGTCTACCTTGTCTGTATGCACATGTGTTATGTGAGCAAGTTTTAATGTCGTAAATGTGATGTTTTATGTATTTGTTTACTGTTTTTAATGTAACCTTGCTGCTGCCCTCTTGGCCAGGTCTCCCTTGGAAAAGAGATCTTTGATCTCAATGGGATTTTACCTGGTTAAATAAAGGCTAATAATAATAATAATATTCAAATTTGTCTCTGCATCCTGGGGTCACCCTTCAAGTTTGGCTGGCGCCAGCCTTACAATCTCCATCTTTACACATTTTCCATCACCTCATACAATTGATTGTGCTCTGTAGTCCAAATAGAATATCAACTTTTGAGATAAATGGTACTTGTCAGAGTAGTTTTAACTAGAAATGTCCGATAATATCGGACTGCCGATATTATCGGCCGATAAATGCTTTAAAATGTAAAATTATCGGTATCGGTTTCAAAAAGTACAATTTATGACTTTTTAAAACGCCGCTGTACGGAGTGGTACACGGACGTAGGGAGAAGTACAGAGCGCCAATAAACCTTAAATGCACTGCCTTTACGGGCCGGCCCAATCACATGATATCTACAGCTTTTCACACACGCTAGTGAATGCAAAGCATACTTGGTCAACAGCCATACAGGTCACACTGAGGGTAGCCGTATAAACAACTTTAACACTGTTACAAATATGCGCCACACTGTTAACACACACCAAACAAGAATGACAAACACATTTCGGGAGTACATCCGCACCGTAACGCAACATAAACACAACAGAACAAATACACAGAACCCCTTGCACTAACTCTTCCGGGACGCTACAATATACACCCCCTGTTATCGGTAATTAAGAGTTGGACAATATCGAAATATCGGATATCGGCAAAAAAGCTATTATCAGACATCTCTAGTTTTAACGCAAAATACTTGTAACTTTTACTTAAGTATTTTTGTGAAAAAGAAACGCTGCTTTGACTCTGACAGAGTTTCATTTTGATGGATACATTATTCCAATTCATCTTTTTACTATACGTATATTGACACTTCAATCAATCAATCAATGTTTACTTATATAGCCCTAAATCACGAGTGTCTCAAAGGGCTGCACAAGCCACAACGACATCCTCGGCTCAGATCCCATATCAGGGCAAGAAAAAACTCACCCCAATGGGATAACAATGACAAACCTTGGAGGGGACCGCAGATGTGTGAGAGTCCAGTCCATAGTGAATCCAACATAACAGTGAGAGTCCAGTCCCTAGTGGGGCCAGCAGGAGATCATCTTGAGCGTAGACAGGTCAGCAGCGCCGAGACGTCCCCAACTGATGCACAGATGAGTGGTCCATCCTGGGTCCCGACTTTGGACAGCTAGCGCCTCATCTGTGGTCAAAGAATCTGTGCCCCCCCCCCTCCACGAAGGAGAGGGGGACAGAGCAGAAAAGAAACGGCAGATCAACTGGTCTAAAAGGGGGGTCTGTTTAAAGCAGGGGTGTCTAAACTTTTTGACTTGGGGGCCGCATCGGGCTAAAAAAATTTGGTTGAGGGCCGAAAGCCGACTGCACGTAAAGTAACTATATACGTATATATATATATATATATATATATATATATATATATATATATATATATATATACATACAGTATATATATATATATTCACACACATACATATACATATGTTCACACACATACATACATACATACATATATATATATATATATATATATATATATATATATATATATATATATATATATATATATATATATATATATATATATATATATATATATATATATATACTCTATATATACAGTATACACACACGTACATGCATACATATATATATATATAAATATATACATGTATAAATATATATGTTTATATACAGTATATATGTGTGTATACATACATACATACACACACACACACACTTATTATATTAATTGTAATATAATTGGATATTAAGAGTATGCAATATTTTGACTTCTACCTTGTTTACTTCTGTGACGACCTCCTTAAAGTTTTGTAATCAATGAGAATTATCAAGCAGCTAAAATGCACCAAACATGGATAAGTATGTAGAGTCTTTTAAGCATTTTCCCATCACGCTTTGTAATTTAAAAAAAAAATGTTATGGTGATTGGATGTTTTTTATAATATCCACAAAGTTCAGTGACCATGTCTGTTTGCATTTTGTGTTGGTTGGATTTTTTCAATTTTTTCTTTTCTTTTTTGCACCATGATTAGGGAAGGTTGTTTGCATTCGGTCATATAAATAGTTGCTGCACATTCCAAACATAAAAAGTCTTTGACCAGGAAAAACGGCAGCATTTAAAGTGTTATACCTTTTTAAAATGAATATAAAATTCCTTATTAAACTCATGACGTGTCGCGGGCCAATTTGAAGACACCGTTAGGCCGCATTTGGCCCGCGGGCCGTACTTTGGACACCCCTGGTTTAAAGGCTAGAGTATACAAATGAGTTTTAAGATGGGACTTAAATGCTTCTATCACACGAGTGACTTTTGATTCCAGTTCACCCAATCAAACGGATACTGGTAGTCCTTAGTTGCGCATATGCTAACATTAGCTCCTTTATAACGCCATAAGTGACAGTAAAATGTGCATATTTTGTCCTATATGCTGTAATAGTGTCCCTCTATCTAACACACACTCTATACCAGTGGTTCTTAACCTTGTTGGAGGTACCGAACCCCACCAGTTTCATATGCGCATTCACCGAACCCTTCTTTAGTGAAAAATAACATTTTGTTTTTTTTCAAATTCAAGTCAAAGTTATATGTTTTTGGTAACACTTTAGTATGGGGAACATATTCTAAGTAACAAAGACTTAATTTAGAGTTATTTGGTGAGGTTTAGAGTTAGGGTTAGAGGGTTAAGGCCCTGCCGAATAAGGCATTACTTACTTACTTAATCCTCTTCTTCCCGGATGGGAAATAAGGCTTCGACGACTCGACGCCATTCATCTCGCTGCTGTGCTAGTCTCTGTGCCTCGCCCCATGTAAGCTTCATCTCTTTCAGCTCCCCTTCAACTGTTGTTCGCCAGGTGTTCTTTGGCCGCCCTGGCTTACGTTTTCCCGGTGGTGTCCATCTTAACGCTGCCTTTGGTATCCTCTCGTTGTCCATTCTTAGAACATGGCCTAGCCATCTGAGTCGCCTAAGTTTTATTTCACGGACCACATCTCGGCATCCTGTTTTGGTGTACAGCTTTGTTATTTTGTTGGGCCAGAAGATTCGGCAGATTTTTCCAAGGCCCATTGTGGAAGGCACTGATTTTATTCATGTCTCCTTTAACCACTCGCCAGCATTCTGAGCCGTACATGAGGACTGATTTCACGCAGCTGTTGTAGAGTTGAATCTTTGTCCTAAGATGGTACTGTCGGGACTTCCAGATTGGCTGCAGTCTTGCGAAAGCCCCACGAGCTTTGGAGAGCCTTGCTTGGATGTCTTTTTTCGCTCCATTGTCCTTGCTGATGAGGCTCCCCAGGTATGTGAAGTCCTCTGCAAAATCCAGTGGCACGCCATTGATGGTGATAGAATAAGGCATTAAAGGCCTACTGAAAGCCACTACTACCGACCACGCAGTCTGATAGTTTATATATCAATGATGAAATCTTAACATTATAACACATGCCAATTAACTTATAAAGTGACATTTTAAATTTGCCGCTAAACTTCCGGTTCGAAACGCCTCTGAGGATGACGTATGCGCGTGACGTAGACCGGGGAACACGGGTATGCCTTCCACATTGAAGCCGATACGAAAAAGCTCTGTTTTCATTTCATAATTCCACAGTATTCTGGACATCTGTGTTCGTGAATCTGTTTCAATCATGTTCATTGCATTATGGAGAAGGAAGCTGAGCAAGCAAAGAAGAAAGTTGTCGGTGCGAAATGGACGTATTTTTCGAACGTAGTCAGCCACAACAGTACACAGCCGGCGCTTCTTTGTTTACATTCCCGAAAGATGCAGTCAAGATGGAAGAACTCGGATAACAGAGACTCTAACCAGGAGGACTTTTGACTTCGATACACAGACGCCTGTAGAGAACTGGGACAACACAGACTCTTACCAGGATTACTTTGATTTGGATGACAAAGACGCAGACGTGCTACTGTGAGTATGCAGCTTTGGCTTCTAAACATTTGATCGCTTGACCGTATGTGCGCAACTTTTTTTTGCGTATGTACGTAACTTTTTTAAAATATATAAGCTTTATGAACCTTGGGTTAGGTGAACGGTCTTTTGGGCTGAGTGATTGTGTGTGTTGATCAGGTGTTTGAATTGTATTGGCGTGTTCTATGGAGCTAGGAGCTAGCAGAGGAGCTAGGAGCTAGCGTAACAAACACGCAGGTGTTTTTATGCAGGATTAATTTGTGGCATATTAAATATAAGCCTGGTTGTGTTGTGGCTAATAGAGTATATATATGTCTTGTGTTTATTTACTGTTGTAGTCATTCCCAGCTGAATATCAGGTCACCCCCGGCTCTCACAGCATCTTCCCTATCTGAATAGCTTCAACTCCCCACTAGTCCTTCACTTGCACTTTACTCATCCACAAATCTTTCATCCTCGCTCAAATTAATGGGGAAATTGTCGCTTTCTCGGTCCGAATCTCTCTCACTTCATGCGGCCATCATTGTAAACAATAGGGAACTTTGCGTATATGTTCAACTGACTACGTCACGCTACTTCCGGTAGGGGCAAGCCTTTTTTTTATCAGATACCAAAAGTTGCGATCTTTATCGTCGTTGTTCTATACTAAATCCTTTCAGCAAAAATATGGCAATATCGCGAAATGATCAAGTATGACACATAGAATAGATCTGCTATCCCCGTTTAAATAAAAAAAATTCATTTCAGTAGGCCTTTAATAAGTACTTAATAATGACTAGTTAAGAGCCAATATGTTACTAATTTGCATGTTAATAAGCAACTAATTAATGGTGAATATGTTCCCCATACTAAAGTGAACCATGTTTTTTTTACTGGTGCACAAAATGAACCGTGCATGAACATCACCTTGTTCAAAGAACAAAACCAACACAGTGCATAAACTCACAACAAATTACACACCTGCTAATCAGTGTTACGGCTGCTGTTGCCGTATCCGTAATACGCCGATAGGGAGAAGTTTTTATTTCCACGATGAGTCGGGTGTGTCTTGACCTCCGCCAAACCCCTGAGCCCGACTCACCGAACCCCTTAGAGGCCTACTGAAATGAATTTTTTTATTTAAACGGGGATAGCAGATCTATTCTATGTGTCATACTTGATCATTTCGCGATATAGCCATATTTTTGCTGAAAGGATTTAGTATAGAACAACGACGATAAAGATTGCAACTTTTGGTATCTGATAAAAAAAAGGCTTGCCCCTACCGGAAGTAGCGTGACGTAGTCAGTTGAACATATACGCAAAGTTCCCTATTGTTTACAATGATGGCCGCATGAAGTGAGAGAGATTCGGACCGAGAAAGCGACAATTTCCCCATTAATTTGAGCGAGGATGAAAGATTTGAGGATGAGTAAAGTGCAAGTGAAGGACTAGTGGGGAGTTGAAGCTATTCAGATAGGGAAGATGCTGTGAGAGCCGGGGGTGACCTGATATTCAGCTGGGAATGACTACAACAGTAAATAAACACAAGACATATATATACTCTATTAGCCACAACACAACCAGGCTTATATTTAATATGCCACAAATTAATCCTGCATAAAAACACCTGCGTGTTTGTTATGCTAGCTCCTAGCTCCTCTGCTAGCTCCTAGCTCCATAGAACACGCCAATACAATTCAAACACCTGATCAACACACACAATCACTCAGCCCAAAAGACCGTTTACCTAACCCAAGGTTCATAAAGCTTATATATTTTTAAAAAGTTACGTACGTGACGCGCACATACGGTCAAGTTATCGAATGTTTAGCAGCCAAGGCTGCATACTCACGGTACCTGATATTCAGCTGGGAATGACTACAACAGTAAATAAACACAAGACATATATATACTCTATTAGCCACAACACAACCAGGCTTATATTTAATATGCCACAAATTAATCCTGCATAATAACACCTGCGTGTTTGTTATGCTAGCTCCTAGCTCCTCTGCTAGCTCCATAGAACACGCCAATACAATTCAAACACCTGATCAACACACACAATCACTCAGCCCAAAAGACCGTTCACCTAACCCAAGGTTCATAAAGCTTATATATTTTTAAAAAGTTACGTACGTGACGCGTACGTACGGTACGGTACATGTTATGCTAGCTCCTAGCTCCTCTGCTAGCTCCTAGCTCCATAGAACACGCCAATACAATTCAAACACATGATCAACACACACAATCACTCAGCCCAAAAGACCGTTCACCTAACCCAAGGTTCATAAAGCTTATATATTTTAAAAAAGTTACGTACATACGCAAAAAAAAGCCAAAGCTGCATACTCACAGTAGCACGTCTGCGTCTTTGTCATCCAAATCAAAGTAATCCTGGTAAGAGTCTGTGTTGTCCCAGTTCTCTACAGGCGTCTGTGTATCCAAGTCAAATGTCCTCCTGGTTAGAGTCTCTGTTATCCGAGTTCTTCCATCTTGACTGCATCTTTCGGGAATGTAAACAAAGAAGCGCCGGCTGTGTACTGTTGTGGCTGACTACGTTCGAAAAATACGTCCATTTCGCACCGACAACTTTCTTCTTTGCTTGCTCAGCTTCCTTCTCCATAATGCAATGAACATGATTGAAACAGATTCACGAACACAGATATCCAGAATACTGTGGAATTATGAAATGAAAACAGAGCTTTTTCGTATTGGCTTCAATGTGGAAGGCATACCCGTGTTCCCCGGGCTACGTCACGCGCATACGTCATCCTCAGAGGCGTTTCGAACCGGAAGTTTAGCGGCAAATTTAAAATGTCACTTTATAAGTTAACCCGGCCGTATTGGCATGTGTTATAATGTTAAGATTTCATCATTGATATATAAACTATCAGACTGCGTGGTCGGTAGTAGTGGGTTTCAGTAGGCCTTTAGGGTTCAATCGAACCCAGGTTAAGAACCACTGCTCTATACAGTTATAGTAGTGTTTAACAAATAAGTCAAAAGTTAGTCACTTGGTACTTGAGTGGCGGCGGAGAAACATCACACGTTCCGTCACAACACTAATGAGTCACTTTTGTCACATCTCTGTGTGAAAGACTCTAAAGCCAGACAAGAATAATAACAACATGCATCCTTGATCGGCATCTGTGTGCGGAGCACACACACACACACCGCTATTCGGAGAACACACGCCATTGTAGCGGTCTTGTACTGATTGATAACCCCCGAGTGAGCAACTCTCGCTCCATGGCTTACATGAGCCGACCACATCTAATCTGTGCATCATTAGCAATAAAACGACGAGGTCGTGCACACACAGTTTCCAATGAGGCTCCGTCAGCATCCAAAAGCACACCAGAGAGAAACACATCCAAATATTGTTGTCCACCAATCAATATTTCCTACTGTGGCGTGTAAAAGGGGACGTCATGGTGTACAATTATTGCTTAGTAAAATTCTAGGTCAGACATTACAGTTATTGAATACACAGTCGTGAATAATTGTTGTGCTGTATTATCATCTGGATCCCACAAACTTTAGTGGGGGATTATTTGTGTAAGCGAACCGTGTGCAAACTTTCCCCAGCAGAAAAATACAAGGATACATTTTGAGCATTTAAGATACCAAACTCGTGGAGGTCAATGCATGCTGAGCTAGCCGAGGAAAACATCAACATTTCAAGTTATCAGCGATATCTTATTAAACATTCAAGGGCCACTAAAACATGAAGTGCAGGTTTTTAATTCTAAATAAATATACACACAAAAAATTGAGAATATAAATAAAAACAATCAATAATGATATTCATGCTGTCATTTGTTGTCTGATGTGTAAATCAATGTTTTGTATTCATGCTGTCACATGTTGTGTATGTAATGTGTAAAACAATGTTATGTATTCATGTTGTCTATTTAATGTGTAAAACAATGTTATGTATTCATGCTGTCATATGTTTATTTAATGTGTAAAACAATGTCATATATTGTCTATTTAATGTGTAAAACAATGTTATGTATTCATGCTGTCATATATTGTCTATTTAATGTGTAAAACAATGTTATGTATTCATGCTGTCATATATTGTCTATTTAATGTGTAAAACAATGTTATGTATTAATGCTGCCACATGTTGTCTAATGTGTAAAACAATGTTATGTATTCATGTTGTCTATTTAATGTGTAAAACAATGCTTTGTATTCATGCTGTCACATGTTGTCTATGTAATGTGTAAAACAATGTTATGTATTCATGCTGTCACATGTTGTCTATGTAATGTGTAAAACAATGTTATGTATTCATGCTGTCATATATTGTCTATTTAATGTGTAAAACAATGTTATGTATTCATGCTGTCATATATTGTCTATTTAATGTGTAAAACAATGTTATGTGTTCATGCTGTCATATATTGTCTATTAAATGTGTAAAACAATGTTATGTATTCATGCTGTCATATATTGTCTATTTAATGTGTAAAACAATGTTATGTATTCATGCTGTCACATGTTTATTTAATGTGTAAATCAATGTTATGTATTCATGCTGTCATACAGTATATTGTCTATGTAATGTGTAAAACAATGTTATGTATTCATGCTGTCACATGTTGTCTATTTAATGTGTAAAACAATATTATGTATTCATGCTGTCGTATGTAGTTTATTTATTGTGTAAACAATTTTATGTGTTCATGCTGTCATATGTTGTCTATTTAATCTGTAAAACTGTTACGTATTCATGCTGTCATGTCTATATAATGTTTGAAACAATGTTATGTATTCATGCTGTCATATGTTGTCTATTTAATGTGTAAAACAATGTTATGTATTCATGCTGTCATGTGTATAATGTGTTAAACAAAGTTCTGTATTCATGCTGTCACATGTTGTCTATTTAATGTGTAAAACAATGGTATGTATTCATGCTGTCACATGTTGTCTAATTAATGTGCAAAACAATGGTATGTATTCATGCTGTCATATATTGTCTATTTAATGTGTAAAACAATGTTATGTATTCATGCTGTCACATGTTGTGTATTAAATGTGTAAAACAATGTTATGTATTCATGTTGTCACATGTTGTTTATTTAATGTGTAAAACAATGTTATGTACTCATGCTGTCACATGTTGTTTATTTAATGTGTAAAACAATGTTATGTATTCATGCTGTCACATGTTGTCTGTTTAATGTGTAAAACAATGTTATGTATTCATGCTGTCACATGTTGTCTAATTAATGTGCAAAACAATGGTATGTATTCATGCTGTCATATATTGTCTATTTAATGTGTAAAACAATGTTATGTATTCATGCTGTCACATGTTGTGTATTAAATGTGTAAAACAATGTTATGTATTCATGTTGTCTATGTAATGTGTAAAACAATGTTATGTATTCATGCTGTCACATGTTGTTTATTTAATGTGTAAAACAATGTTATGTATTCATGCTGTCACATGATGTCTGTTTAATGTGTAAAACAATGTTATGTATTCATGCTGTCACATGTTGTTTATTTAATGTGTAAAACAATGTTATGTATTCATGCTGTCATATATTGTCTATTTAATGTGTAAAACAATGTTATGTATTCATGCTGTCACATGTTGTGTATTAAATGTGTAAAACAATGTTATGTATTCATGTTGTCTATGTAATGTGTAAAACAATGTTATGTATTCATGCTGTCATATATTGTCTATTTAATGTGTAAAACAAGGTTATGTATTCATGCTGTCACATGTTGTCTATTTAATGTGTAAAACAATGGTATGTATTCATGCTGTCACATGTTGTCTAATTAATGTGCAAAACAATGGTATGTATTCATGCTGTCATATATTGTCTATTTAATGTGTAAAACAATGTTATGTATTCATGCTGTCACATGTTGTGTATTAAATGTGTAAAACAATGTTATGTATTCATGTTGTCTATGTAATGTGTAAAACAATGTTATGTATTCATGCTGTCATATATTGTCTATTTAATGTGTAAAACAAGGTTATGTATTCATGCTGTCACATGTTGTCTATTTAATGTGTAAAACAATGGTATGTATTCATGCTGTCACATGTTGTCTAATTAATGTGCAAAACAATGGTATGTATTCATGCTGTCATATATTGTCTATTTAATGTGTAAAACAATGTTATGTATTCATGCTGTCATATGGGGTCTATTTAATGTGTAAAACGTTGTTCTGTATTCATGCTGTCACATGTTTATTTAATGTGTAAAACAATGTTATGTATTCATGCTTTCACATGTTGTCTATTTAATGTGTAAAACAATGGCATGTATTCATGCTGTCATATGTATATAATGTGTAAAACAAAGTTCTATATTCATGCTGTCACATGTTGTCTGTGTAATGTGTAAAACAATGTTCTGTATTCATGCTGTCATGTCTATTTAATGTGTAATACAGTGTTATGTATTCATGCTGTCACATGTTGTCTCATGTGTAAAACAATATCATGTATTCATGCTGTCATTTGTAGTCTATTCAATGTGTAAAACAATATTATGTATTCATGCTGTCGTATGTAGTCTATTTATTGTGTAAACAATGTTATGTGTTCATGCTGTCACATGTCTATTTAATGTGTAAACAATTTTATGTATTCATGCTGTCACATGTTGTCTGTTCAATGTGTAAAACAATGTTATGTATTCATGCTGTCACATGTTGTTTATTTAATGTGAAAACACTGTTATGTATTCATGCTGTCATATGGGGTCTATTTAATGTGTAAAACGTTGTTCTGTATTCATGGTGTCACATGTTTATTTAATGTGTAAAACAATGTTATGTATTCATGCTGTCATATGGGGTCTATTTAATGTGTAAAACGTTGTTCTGTATTCATGGTGTCACATGTTTATTTAATGTGTAAAACAATGTTATGTATGCATGCTGTCATATATTGTCTATTTAATGTGTAAAACAATGTTATGTATTCATGCTGTCATGTATTGTCTATTTAATGTGTAAAACAATGTTATGTATTCATGCTGTCACATGTTGTCTATTTAATGTGTAAAACAATGTTATGTATTCATGCTGTCATGTGTATATAATGTGTAAAACAAAGTTCTGTATTCATGCTGTCACATGTTGTCTATTTAATGTGTAAAACAATGGTATGTATTCATGCTGTCACATGTCTATTTAATGTGTAAACAATTTTATGTGTTCATGCTGTCATATGTTGTCTATTTAATGTGTAAAACTGTTATGTATTCAGGCTGTCATGTCTATATAATGTTTGAAACAATGTTACGTATTCATGCTGTCATATGTTGTCTATTTAATGTGTAAAAAAATGTTGTTCATGCTGTCACATGTTGTCTAGTGTGTAAAACAAAGTTCTGTATTCATGCTGTCATATGTTTTCTATTTCATGTGTAAAACAAGGTTATGTATTCATGCTGTCATGTGTATGTAATGTGTAAAACAAAGTTATGTATTCATGCTGTCACATGCTGTCTATTTAATGTGTAAAACAATGGTATGTATTCATGCTGTCATGTCTATGTAATGTGTAAAACAAAGTTCCGTATTCATGCTGTCATGTAATGTGTAATACAATGTTCTGTATTCATGCTGTCACATGTTGTCTATTCATTGTGTGTGTGGTTTGTTTTCAGGCCATGTTGGCACGTCTGCTGCAGGACGACTTTGACACACACAAGAAGCCCGATGAGGTCGTCAGATTGAAGCCCAGCAGAAGTTCAGGCCACAACGTAAGTGACACATTTGTTTGGCTCAGGTGTGACGCGTAGGTGGGAACAGCCGCAGACGAGACGCGCCTCACCAAAAGGTCGTCATTATCGGAATCATGTCAACTTGACTGACACGTGCAGACAGATTAGGATGATTGCCACCATCAAACGTACAAATGTGTTGTTTGACCACACGCAGAATCATTTGCCGTCGTTATCAATGTTGGAATAAATGTCATGACGGATCCCTTTGAATACCAGTGGAATGTTACAAAAGGCTTGATCAAGTCAAATGAGTCAAACCAAGAACAATGAAAAACACTAACCTATTTTTAACCGTCTGGAATATGCTGTCTTTAAGTTGAAATGGAGTGATAATTGTTTTTTTGGCGACACCTATTGGCCACAATTATTCATCAATGTTGAGCACATGACAGAGTTACTGTATGCTTTCAGATAGGCTCCTGCTTTGGAGACTGTGCATGTGTAAGTAATATGCAATTTACGTGTTTTATTGACAATTGTGCTGTTTTAGAATGCAATAGTGTTCAAAATATAGACACTTATTACGTATGCATAGCTCGTGTGCTATTGTGTGCTTGGCTGTTGTGTAGATGTTTGCTTCTAGTAGGTAAATTATCATAAATTGTCTGGGTGGGATTTATGTGTTCTTTTATAAGATTGAAGTGGAGTGGTAATTGGCAACTAGTGGCCACAATATTTCAAGTTAAGCTCATGGCGTAGTAAGTTGAATGATGCGGACACATTTGTTACTGGATACGTTCTGATATACGCTGGAGACTCTGCATGTGTATGTAATATGCAAATTAGGTATTTTTATTGACAAATGTGCTGTTTTGGGCTGCGTTATTGTTCAAAATATAGACACTTATTACGTATGCCTAGCTTGTGTGCTATTGTGTGCTTGGCTGTTGTGTAGATGCTTGCTTCTACTAGGTGATTTATTATAAATTGTCTGGATTGGATTTATGTGTTCTTTTATAAGATTGAAGTGGAGTGGTAATTGGCAACTAGTGGCCACAATATTTTAAGTTAAGCTCATGGCGTAGTAAGTTGAATGATGCGGACACATTTGTTACTGGATACGTTCTGATATATACTGGAGACTTTGCATGTTTATGCATTTAGGTGTTTTTAGTAGCAAATGTGCTGTTTTAGGCTGCATTATTGTTCAACATATAGACACTTATTACGTATGCCTAGCTTGTGTGCTATTGTGTGCTTGGCTGTTGTGCATGTTTATGCTTGCTTCTAGTAGGTGATTTATTATAAATTGTCTGGATTGGATTTATGTGTTCTTTTATAAGATTATAGTAGTGTGGTAATTGGCAACTAGTGGCCACAATATTTTAAGTAAGCTCATGGCGTAGTAAGTTGAATGATGCGGACACATTTGTTACTGGATATATTCTGATATACGCTGGAGACTTTGCATGTGTATGTAATATGCAATTTGATTATTTTTATTGACAAATGTGCTGTTTTGGGCTGCATTATTGTTCAAAATATAGACACTTATTATGTATGCCTAGCTTGTGTGCTATTGTGTGCTTGGCTGTTGTGTAGCTGCTTGTAGGTGATTTACTATAAATTGTCTGGATTGGATGTATGTGTTCTTTTATAAGATTGAAGTGGAGTGGTAATTGGCAACTAGTGGCCACAATATTTCAAGTTAAGCTCATGGCGTAGTACGTTGAATGATGCGGACACATTTGTTACTGGATACGTTCTGATATACGCTGGAGACTTTGCATGTGTATGTAATATGCAGTTTAGGTATTTTTATTGACAAATGTGCTGTTTTGGGCTGCATTATTGTTCAAAATATAGACACTTATTACGTATGCCTAGCTTGTGTGCTATTGTGTGCTTGGCTGTTGTGTATCTGCTTGCTTCTAGTAGGTGATTTATTATAAGTTGTCTGGATTGGATGTATGTGTTCTTTTATAAGATTGAAGTGGAGTGGTAATTGGTAACTAGTGGCCACAATATTTTAAGTAAGCTCATGGCGTAGTAAGTTGAATGATGCGGACACATTTGTTACTGGATACGTTGATATATACTGGAGACTTTGCATGTTTATGCATTTAGGTGTTTTTAGTAGCAAATGTGCTGTTTTAGGCTGCATTATTGTTCAACATATAGACACTTATTACGTATGCCTAGCTTGTGTGCTATTGTGTGCTTAGCTGTGTGTTGTGCATGTTTATGCTTGCTTCTAGTAGGTGATTTATTATAAATTGTCTGGATTGGATTTATGCGTTCTTTTATAAGATTATAGTAGTGTGGTAATTGGCAACTAGTGGTCACAATATTTTAAGTAAGCTCATGGCGTAGTAAGTTGAATGATGCGGACACATTTGTTACTGGATACATTATGATATACGCTGGAGACTTTGCATGTGTATGTAATATGCAATTTGATTATTTTTATTGACAAATGTGCTGTTTTGGGCTGCATTATTGTTCAAAATATAGACACTTATTATGTATGCCTAGCTTGTGTGCTATTGTGTGCTTGGCTGTTGTGTAGCTGCTTGTAGGTGATTTACTATAAATTGTCTGGATTGGATGTATGTGTTCTTTTATAAGATTGAAGTGGAGTGGTAATTGGCAACTAGTGGCCACAATATTTCAAGTTAAGCTCATGGCGTAGTAAGTTGAATGATGCGGACACATTTGTTACTGGATACGTTCTGATATACGCTGGAGACTTTGCATGTGTATGTAATATGCAGTGTAGGTATTTTTATTGACAAATGTGCTGTTTTGGGCTGCATTATTGTTCAAAATATAGACACTTATTACGTATGCCTAGCTTGTGTGCTATTGTGTGCTTGGCTGTTGTGTATCTGCTTGCTTCTAGTAGGTGATTTATTATAAGTTGTCTGGATTGGATGTATGTGTTCTTTTATAAGATTGAAGTGGAGTGGTAATTGGTAACTAGTGGCCACAATATTTTAAGTAAGCTCATGGCGTAGTAAGTTGAATGATGCGGACACATTTGTTACTGGATACGTTGATATATACTGGAGACTTTGCATGTTTATGCATTTAGGTGTTTTTAGTAGCAAATGTGCTGTTTTAGGCTGCATTTTTGTTCAAAATATAGACACTTATTACGTATGCCTAGCTTGTGTGCTATTGTGTGCTTAGCTGTGTGTTGTGCATGTTTATGCTTGCTTCTAGTAGGTGATTTATTATAAATTGTCTGGATTGGATTTATGTGTTCTTTTATAAGATTATAGTAGTGTGGTAATTGGCAACTAGTGGCCACAATATTTTAAGTAAGCTCATGGCGTAGTAAGTTGAATGATGCGGACACATTTGTTACTGGATACATTCTGATATACGCTGGAGACTTTGCATGTGTATGTAATATGCAATTTGATTATTTTTATTGACAAATGTGCTGTTTTGGGCTGCATCATTGTTCAAAATATAGACACTTATTATGTATGCCTAGCTTGTGTGCTATTGTGTGCTTGGCTGTTGTGTAGCTGCTTGTAGGTGATTTACTATAAATTGTCTGGATTGGATGTATGTGTTCTTTTATAAGATTGAAGTGGAGTGGTAATTGGCAACTAGTGGCCACAATATTTCAAGTTAAGCTCATGGCGTAGTAAGTTGAATGATGCGGACACATTTGTTACTGGATACGTTCTGATATACGCTGGAGACTTTGCATGTGTATGTAATATGCAGTTTAGGTATTTTTATTGACAAATGTGCTGTTTTGGGCTGCATTATTGTTCAAAATATAGACACTTATTACGTATGCCTAGCTTGTGTGCTATTGTGTGCTTGGCTGTTGTGTATCTGCTTGCTTCTAGTAGGTGATTTATTATAAATTGTCTGGATTGGATTTATGTGTTCTTTTATAAGATTGAAGTGGAGTGGTAATTGGCAACTAGTGGCCACAATATTTTAAGTTAAGCTCATGGCGTAGTAAGTTGAATGATGCGGACACATTTGTTACTGGATACGTTCTGATATATACTGGAGACTTTGCATGTTTATGCATTTAGGTGTTTTTAGTAGCAAATGTGCTGTTTTAGGCTGCATTATTTTTCAACATATAGACACTTATTACGTATGCCTAGCTTGTGTGCTATTGTGTGCTTAGCTGTGTGTTGTGCATGTTTATGCTTGCTTCTAGTAGGTGATTTATTATAAATTGTCTGGATTGGATTTATGTGTTCTTTTATAAGATTATAGTAGTGTGGTAATTGGCAACTAGTGGCCACAATATTTTAAGTAAGCTCATGGCGTAGTAAGTTGAATGATGCGGACACATTTGTTACTGGATACATTCTGATATACGCTGGAGACTTTGCATGTGTATGTAATATGCAATTTGATTATTTTTATTGACAAATGTGCTGTTTTGGGCTGCATTATTGTTCAAAATATAGACACTTATTATGTATGCCTAGCTTGTGTGCTATTTTGTGCTTGGCTGTTGTATAGCTGCTTGTAGGTGATTTACTATAAATTGTCTGGATTGGATGTATGTGTTCTTTTATAAGATTGAAGTGGAGTGGTAATTGGCAACTAGTGGCCACAATATTTCAAGTTAAGCTCATGGCGTAGTAAGTTGAATGATGCGGACACATTTGTTACTGGATACGTTCTGATATACGCTGGAGACTTTGCATGTGTATGTAATATGCAGTTTAGGTATTTTTTATTGACAAATGTGCTGTTTTGGGCTGCATTATTGTTCAAAATATAGACACTTATTACGTATGCCTAGCTTGTGTGCTATTGTGTGCTTGGCTGTTGTGTATCTGCTTGCTTCTAGTAGGTGATTTATTATAAGTTGTCTGGATTGGATTTATGTGTTCTTTTATAAGATTGAAGTGGAGTGGTAATTGGCAACTAGTGGCCGTGAGATACAGTCTAGTGTGCCGTGGGATATTATCTAATTTCACCTATTTGGGGTAAAAATATTTTTTGCAAACCAGTAATTATAGTCTGCAAATGATGTGTTGTTTTTGAGTGTCGGTGCTGTCTAGAGCTCGGCAGAGTAACCGTGTAATACTCTTCCATATCAGTAGGTGGCAGCCGGTAGCTAATTGCTTTGTAGGTGTCGGAAACAGCGGGAGGCAGCATGCAGGTAAAAAGGTATTTAATGCTTAAACCAAAAATAAACAAAAGGTGAGTGCCGCTAAGAAAAGTAATTGAAGCTTAGGGAAGGCTATGTAGAACGAAATTAAAACTGAACTGGCTTCAAAGTAAACAAAAACAGAATGCTGGACGACAGCAAAGACTTACTGTGGAGCAAAGACGGCGTCCACAAAGTACATCCGAACATGATATGACAATCAACAATGTCCTCACAAAAAAGGATAAAAACAACTCAAATCTTCTTGGTTGCTAAAACAAAGTAGATGCGGGACATATTGCTTAAAGGAAAACGTGAAACTGCTACAGGAAAATACCAAAAAAAGAGAAAAAGCCATTAAAATAGGAGCGCAAGACAAGAATTAAAACACGACACACAGGAAAACAGCAATAAACTCAAAATAAGTCATGGGGTGATGTGACAGGTGGTGACAGTACACCTACTTTGAGACAAGAGCTATAGTGATGCATGCTTGGTTATGGTTTAAAGTCATACCCAACAATTGCGATAATGACTTTTTACTGTCAACTGAGTTTCGTTTTTTAATGATGTCTCCTGGTGGTGTGCCTCCGGATTTTTTCAACGCAAAAAATGTGCCTTGGCTCAAAAAAGGTTAAAAACACTGGCCTAATGTACAGAATAATTCTGGTTTTGCTTACCGACCTCGAAGCTATTTTATTTGGTACATGGTGAAACGATAAGTGTGACCAGTAGATGGCAGTCACACATAAGAGATATGTGTGGACTGCAATATAATGGCAGTCACACACAAGAGATACGTGTAGACTGCAATATGACTGAAGTAAATAACACTAACATTTTATATGTTCCATTGAAAATATGGAACATTACACACGGCGCTCAAAATTCTATCAAGTGTTTTAGTACGACTTTGGTAAGCTATGAAGCCGCGCCGCTTGATGGATTGTACTGTGCTTCAACATACGAGTATTATTATGGTGTGTGTATAAGGTAAGACATTATCTGGCGTTTTGTTTTGCAAAATTATGCAAAGGCAACTTTTCTTACCTTCTGGTACCTGCTGATCTGTATTTGAGATCTGCATAAGTCCTGAAAAATTTCACGCGTCCACCTTTGTAGGCCGTAGTCGATAAGCTTCTTCTTTTTCTCTATCTTCTTGTTATGGGACATTAATCCTCCGCTGTCGCCATTTCTAATATAAAGTAGTGTAAAGTTCTTAATTATATCTGCCATGAAAGCGCTAAAACATACCGGTATAGTGAATTGACATTATTCACCCAAGGAACTTTAGTTATTAGAGAGTTCCGGTCGGACGGTTTTTCACGGGACACATTTCCGGCGGATGAGGAGATGCTGCCCGTTATTGATAGAAGTAAAGTCTGAATGTCATTAAAACAGATAGCGCCATCTTTTGACACTTCTTCCACTCCCGTCCTTGCACGCTACACCGCTACAACAAAGATGACAGGGAGAAGACACATCCTGAAGCGACTGTCAGAAAGCGGCTTGAAGATGATCTGTAAAACATAATCTTTGCAACATTTTGACCAAAGAGCCACCATTACATGTTATGTAGAGTAGACCACAAGGAAGTGTTTTACATTTAGACAAAAATAATAATAATATGACTCCTTTAATGCGCCTTATAATCCAGTGCGCCTTATAAATGAAAAAAGATCGAAGATAGCCCGTTCATCAGCAGTGCGCCTTATAATCCGGTCTGCCCTATAGTCTGGAAAATACGGTATGTAATATTAAAACAACATTTTTTAAATAAACATTTTGCCCATAAAAGAGCAGGAAGATGCAAAAGCTAATAATGAGCTGCCTCATCACTTACAGTAGATAGAAAATGTTGATTCTTGATCAACAATACAACACATTATACAACAATATTCAGTACACTATTACAAAAACATATCATACACAATTATATCCACATAGCAATGAACCCACTCATCATTTCATCAAATTTATTTTGTACTAATATGTCGACTTTCATTTCAATTTTTACCTTTACTTTACTTTTGTTTGGCACACTGCTCCAAGCTATCTTCTGAACGGGGAGGACAAAAGAGCAACAATTTGTCGATGCTGATTAGAGATGCGCGGATAGGCAATTATTACATCCGCAACCGCATCACAAAAGCTGTCATCCACCCGCCATCCACCCGAACTAACATTTTATCAAAACCACAACCGCCCGCCACCCGCCACCCACCCGTTGTTATATATCTAAAATAGACGATGCAAGGCATTCCTATTAAAGAAAGGAGACTGATCCAATGCAGCAGAGACATTCAATGCGTGCCAAAAAATACATAGTTAAATGTTGTTACCCACATATGAAAAACGAGCAGCACTCTTTGAAACAGGCAATTATTCATCAGGCACTGCTGCAGCTGTCACGCCAAATTTCTTCCCCCCTACAAAAACCTCCCCCCGCCCCCCATTTACTTCCGTGGTCATTGACAGCGATCGATAGCACTTCGGCTTTGACTGGCCGTCGCTGGAAGGATACTTTGTCTTTGACAGCTGCTGTAATCTGAAGAAATCGATTATTATTTTTTTTTGTACAGGCGCAAAACAGGACAGTCGCGTGCGGGTTAAGGACTTTTGATTGATTGAGACTTTTATTAGTAGGTTGCACAGTGAAGTACATATTCCGTACAATTGACCACTAAATGGTAACACCCGAATAAGTTTTTCAACTTGTTTAAGTCGGGGTCCACTTAAATTGATTCATGATACAGATATATACTATCATATATACTATCATCATAATACAGTCATCACACAAGATAATCACATTGAATTATTTACATTATTTACAATCAGGGGTGTGGAGGGGGGGGGGTGTATGGACATCAAGTAGTGGACATAGAGAGAGAGAGAGAGAGAGAGATCAGAAGGCATAAGAAAAAGAAAAAGTATCTGCATTTGATTGTTTACATTTGATTATTAGCAATCCGGGGAGGGTGTTAGTTTAGGGTTGTAGCTGCCTGGAGGTGAACTTTTATTGCGGTTTTGAAGGAGGATAGAGATGCCCTTTCTTTTATACCTGTTGGGAGCGCATTCCACATTGATGTGGCATAGAAAGAGAATGAGTTAAGACCTTTGTTAGTTCGGAATCTGGGTTTAACGTGGTTAGTGGAGCACCCCCTGGTGTTGTGGTTATGGCGGTCATTTACGTTAAGGAAGTAGTTTGACATGTACTTCGGTATCAGGGAGGTGTAGCGGATTTTATAGACTAGGCTCAGTGCAAGTTGTTTAACTCTGTCCTCCACCTTGAGCCAGCCCACTTTAGAGAAGTGGGTAGGAGTGACCCCCGGCAACTTTGTGATTTTATTGGACGCAGCCCCGGAAGTAAATGGGGGGGGGGGGGGGTGTGATTTGGCGTGACAGCTGCAGCAGTGCCTCATGAATAATTGCCTGTTTCAAAGAGTGCTGCTTGTTTTCGTATGTGGGTAACAACATTTAACTATGTATTTTTTTTTTTCTGAATTGGTTCAACCGCCACCCGCCCGAACCTATTTAAAATCTACCGTAATTTCCGGACTATAAGCCGCTACTTTTTCCCCTCGTTCTGGTCCCTGCGGCTTATACAAGGGTGCGGCTTATTTACGGCCTGTTCTTCTCCGACACCGACGAAGAGGATTTCGGTGGTTTTAGTACGCAGGAGGAAGACGATGACACAATGATTAAAGACTGACTTTTCATAGGCTGGTTATTTTGATAACGTACAGGCGAGCACTTTGTATTACTTTGCACCGTTGTATTATTTGTACTCTGCACGAATGCTGTTCGCCATGTCAAAGATGGGAAAGTTTGATTGAATGATTGAAAGATTTATTGTTAATAAATGGGACGCTTTGCGTTCCCAAACAGTCATTTCTGTCCCGACAATCCCCTCCTTGGTAGCAGGAACCCCTATATACTACGGTAATTACACATCAAAACCCTGCGGCTTATAGTCGGGTGCGGCTTATATATGGAGCAATCTGTATTTTCCCCTAAATTTAGCTGGTGCGGCTTATAGTCAGGTGCGGCTTATAGTCCGGAAATTACGGTGTTTTTTTCGTCATGCATCCGCCCGACCCGAGGATTATCCGCGGAGTCCGCGGTTGTGTCCGCAAACCGCGCATCTCTAATGCAGATTTAATGAGCCAAGCAGTCAAACGCAAGTTAAAAGTTGCCCTTCTTTACCCACACATCACTTTCAATCAACCATACTTAAGAAACATCCATTTTTGGGGCATTATTTATTATTCATGCACGCGTGCACAGTTGTGCTGGACACGACAATCAAAACTTGATTTGGTTGAGATCAGAGATGTCCAATAATGGCTTTTTTGCCGATATCCGATATTCCGATATTCCGATATTGTCCAACTCTTAATTACGGATTCCGATATCAACCGATACCGATATATACAGTCGTGGAATTAACACATTATTATGCCTAATTTTGTTGTGATGCCCCGCTGGATGCATTACACAATGTAACAAGGTTTTCCAAAATAAATCTACTCAAGTTATGGAAAAAAATGCCAACATGGCACGGCCATATTTATTATTGAAGTCACAAAGTGCATTATTTTTTTTAACATGCCTCAAAACAGCAGCTTGGGATTTGGGACATGCTCTCCTTGAGAGAGCATGAGGAGGTTGAGGTGGGCAGGGTTGGGGGGAGCGGGGTAAGGGGTAGCGGGGGTGTATATTGTAGCGTCCCGGAAGAGTTAGTGCTGCAAGGGGTTCTGGGTATTTGTTCTGTTGTGTTTATGTTGTGTTACGGTGCGGATGTTCTCCCGAAATGTGTTTGTCACTCTTGTTTGGTGTGGGTTCACAGTGTGGCGCATATTTGTAACAGTGTTAAAATGGTTTATACGGCCACCCTCAGTGTGACCTGTATGGCTGTTGACCAAGTATGAATTGCATTCACTTGTGTGTGTGAAAAGCCATTGATATCATGTGATTGGGCCGGCATGCAAATGCAGTGCCTTTAAGGCTCGCCCCCAATATTGTTTTCTCGGTGGAAAGCGGGAGAGATTCGGGAGAATGGGTACCCCGGGAGATTGTCGGGAGGGGCACTGAAATTCGGGAGTCTCCCGGGAAAATCGGGGGGGTTGGCAAGTATGACTGGGAGACGCAACTGCTCTGTACTTCTCCCTTCGTCCGTATACCACTCCGTACAGCGGCGTTTTAAAAAGTCATAAATTTTACTTTTTGAAACTGATACCGATATATTCCGATATTACATTTTAAAGCATTCATCAGCCGAATATATCGGCAGTCCGATATTATCGGACATCTCTAGTTGAGATCAGTGCTTCTCAAACTTTCTTTCACCAAGTAGCACCTCGGAAATCACTTGGCTCTATTAATAATAATAAGATACAGTAGCATAGTAGGCCTAAGTATTCATTAAAAACAAGGCAGAGGTTTTGTTTAACGATATCTGTGCAAACTGTAACATTACACACAATTTGAACAGTAACACTATGTTTGAATGTAGGAAACTAAAACACTATTTGAATCAAGTGATTCTTTGGCGTACCATTAGATGGAGCCTGTACCACAGTTTGAGAATCACTGGTTTAGACATTGTCCAGTGTGATTGACAACAAGTGATACGTGCACTAGCAGTAGTGGATTTAAAAAACACTAAGCTATTGATAGATTGACTCAGGGTGTCTTTAAGTTCAAGCGAAGTGCTTATTTGTTTTTGCCGACACCTGGTGGCCCCCATAAGCTCAGTATGTTGAACGATGCGGACACGTTACTGGATACTTTGGCGACTTTGTACGTGTAAGTAATATGCAACTGTTAATTAGATACTTGTTTGTTTTGACAAATGTGCTGTTTTACACTGCAATGTTGTTCACGTGAGTACACTTATTACGTATGCTTAGCTGTTGTGTAGCTGCTAGCTCCTAAAAGCTTATAGCCTAGCATCTTTAGCTTTTTTTTCCTTTCCCAAAACTACAAGAAAAGCCCAATTTTACGTGCTTCTCGGTAAAGGAGTAACAAGGAAACGCACTGCAGGACGGTTTGTATTGCAAGAAGATATTATTAGTGCTGAGGTGTTTTGCTGATATTGTTTTGATATCCAATATCAGTATCGGATAGGGACACTCCGAAATAGTATTTGTATTTTTTATTTTCATTTGTTATATGTATTTTTTTATTATTTTTTTAAATAACATTTATATTGTTTTGTCCAATATGTACATTACAATTTTCATGTAATATAGACATTTGTATGCCTTCTTTATTTAATAACACAATCTGAAACACATTTGCACAAAACTATTTCTAGATACGGTAATTCAAAAACGTATATTATGATATTAAGATATTTTAAAACGGTTAACTAGGGCAGCATGGTGCTCCATGGGTTAGTGCACGTGCCTCACAATATGAAGGTCCCGGGTTCGATCCCCTGGCTCGGGGTCTTTGTGTGTGGAGTTTGCACTGTTGTACAGTGAGTTATGCTTTATTATGTTTGTTGGCATTGAAAAAAAGAAAAACATGTGTTCTTCTCTAACATAAATATTTCCTTTTAATGTTAGTGGATTTTACTTTTTTGAAATGTTTATATAAAGGTAAGGATTTTTTGTTATTTCTGATCGTTTGTGAGGGCTCCAAAGGGTTTTCTGCGTATGTTTGCGTGGGTTCCCTCCGGGTACTCCGGCTTCCTCCCACCTCCAAAGACATGCACCTGGGGATAGGTTGATTGGCAACACTCAAAAATGTACCCTAGTGTGTGAATGTGAGTGTGAATGTTGTCTGTCTATCTTTGTTGGCCCTGCGATGAAGTGGTGACTTGTCCAGGGTGTACCCCACCTACCGCCCAAATGCACCTGGGATAGGCTCCAGCACCCCCCGCCACCCAGAAAGGGACAAGCGGTAGAAAATGGATGGATGGAAAACTATCAACTAAGCCTCAACTTCTCCAAGTCTGGACTCCAGCGCCCGCTGATAGATGGAAGATACTGTATCTTTTAGAGATGTCCGATAATGGCTTTTTTGCCGATATCCGATATTGTCCAACTCTTAATTACCGATTCCGATATCAACCGATACCGATATATACAGTCGTAAAATTAACTCATTATCATGCCTAATTTTGTTGTGATGCATTTAACAACGTAACAAGGTTTTCCAAAATAAATCAACTCAAGTTATGGAAAAAAATGCCAACATGGCACTGCCATATTTATTATTGAAGTCACAAAGTGCATTATTTTTTTTAACATGCCTCAAAACGGCAGCTTGGAATTTGGGACACGCTCTCCCTGAGAGAGCATGAGGAGGTTGAGGTGGGCGGGGGCGGGGTAGCGGGGTAGCGGGGGGTGTATATTGTAGCGTCCTGGAAGAGTTAGTGCTGCAAGGGGTTCTGTGTATTTGTTCTGTTGTGTTTATGTTGTGTTACGGTGCGGATGTTCTCCCGAAATGTGTTTGTCATTCTTGTTTGGTGTGGGTTCACAGTGTGGCGCATATTTGTAACAGTGTTAAAGTTGTTTATACGACCACCCTCAGTGTGACCTGTATGGCTGTTGACCAAGTATGCTTTGCATTCACTAGTGTGTGTAAAAAGTTGTAGATATTATGTGATTGGGCCGGCACGCAAAGGCAGTGCCTTTAAGGTTTATTGGCGCTCTGTACTTCTCCCTACGTCCGTGTACTACTCCGTACAGCGGCGTTTTAAAAAGTCATACATTTTACTTTTTGAAACCGGTACCGATAATTTCCGATATCATATTTTAAAGCGTTTATCGGACATCCCTAGTATCTTTATTTTGCGTGTGTCTCCCACTGAATCTCACTTGAGTTTATTGCTGGCCGGCATCTGTTTGGATGACGTTAGTGGAAGATTAGTGGAGAAATCCCTCATCACACCAGGCTAACAGATGTATTTTTTATCCCAACAAGGATCATTTGAGGTGCTCTCTGGGTCTGACCATGCCCTGGAGACTGAGGATTACATTTACGATATTCTTTCTCTCTTTACACATCTGTTTGCGATAACTCGCCACAGGGGTAATTAAGCATTCTTTAACGCTAATTGCCAATTTGAGCACTTCTGATGTGACGCGTCCGTCAAGCGAGGTGTGGTTTCCACAGGGATCGGCAAGCCGGTCTAGTCATTTCCATTCCAAAGTCCTGTTGTCTCCTGAATGAGGTTGCTACGCAGAGGCAATTATTAGACACCATATTCCTGTCATCACGTGGGAGGGCTCTTCATCAGCAGGAGGGCAGAGGTCAAGTGTTCCCCCTAAGGGTCAACAATGTTTCTCTCAATGTGTCAGCATAACTCACTTCCCCTGAGCAGAGGCGCAGGTGCACTCGTGGCGTCCTGCACACGCAAAGCAAACTCCCGGTGCCCAGCACCACCTGTGCCAGGTGACCCCGGCCAGAGCTGATCGAGTACGACAGCGACGGCAACACCTGTGAGAGAGAGAGACGTTAGCCTGCTCAGTGGCTTTGTGGTTAGAGTGACCGCCCTGAGGTTGGTCGTGAGTTCAAACCCCGGCCGAGTCACACCAAAGACTATAAAAAAAATGGGACCCATTACATGCCTGCTTGGCACTCAGCATCAAGGGTTGGAATTGGGGGTTAAGTCACCTAAATGATTCCCGAGCGCGGCCACCGCTGCTGCTCACTGCTCCCCTCACCTCCCAGGGGGTGGAACAAGGGGATGGGTCAAATGCAGAGAGTAATTTCACCATCCCTGTGTGTGTGACTATCAGTGGTATATTTAAATACACTGTAGCACTTTTACTCAATATAAAGTGCTTTTTTACAAATAAAATCTATTATTATTATTATTATTACTACTGTTACCCCAGGTGGCCCTTGGCAAAGGCCTAGTACCTGACTGCCCCCTAGCCAGGGATACGGCGAAGACCTCAACGGCGGAAGAAGGCTGCAGCAGAAAAGGGTCCCCAGTCGTCTTGGACTCCACGCCACTGGACCCTGACCCGATTCTGTCAAGGATGGTGTGGTGACTGTCTGTGCACCAGTCTCCCCACGTTAAACTAAGTCACGCACAGGCATCCTCCATAAAGGGATACACCCCTACCAGGAGGATCGTCATACTCGTTCGAGTGACCGCCGATGATGAACTTTTTTAACTTTAATTCTGTTTTCCCGGTGAAAAGAGAGAAGACGTTCAGCGTGCGGATTAAAATCAGCAGTCATCGCCGCTGATCTGCCGTGAGGAATGGGATTAATGGATGCGAGACGGTACATCCATGTGTTATTTTGGTGCTACGTGGAGTGGGCGGCTTTCTCTCCACAAGAGAACATTCATCTTGTAAATATTGACCCGGTTAAACTGACCTCCAACGAAACAAGAAGAGACCTACTCCTGACCACCAGCGTCCTCTGCAGTGGACCTTTGTTTCGCACGACAGGGCCGTTTTTTTTCGGAATTTTGGAACGCTGACAAAAGAAATGATGGTGGCCTGCAAGTTCAAAACACTTTTACATTTCATGAAACAATAACAGATAACAACATGACAAACCGTTTACAATTTAAAGGCCTACTGAAATGATTTTTATTTATTTAAACGGGAATAGCAGATCCATTCTATGTGTCATACTTGATCATTTCGCGATATTGCCATATTTTTGCTGAAAGGATTTAGTAGAGAAAATCGACGATAAAGTTCGCAACTTTTGCTCGCTGATAAAAAAAAAGCCTTGCCTGTAGCGGAAGTAGCGTGACGTCACAGGAGCTAGGATTCCTCACAATTCCCCGTTGTTTACAATGGAGCGAGAGAGATTCGGACTGAGAAAGTGATGATTACCCCATTAATTTGAGCGAGGATGAAAGATTCGTAGATGAGGAACGTTACAGTGAATGACTTGAGAGGCAGCGATGGACGTATCTTTTTTCGCTCTGACCGTAACTTAGGTACAAGCTGGCTCATTGGATTCCACACTCTCTCCTTTTTCTATTGTAGATCACAGATTTGTATTTTAAACCACCTCGGATACTATATCCTCTTGAAAATGAGAGTCGAGAACGCGAAATGGACATTCAGTGCCTTTTATCTCCACGACGATACATCGGCGAAATGCTTTAGCTACGAGCTAACGTGATAGCATCTTGCTTTAACTGCATATAGAAACAAAAGAAATAAACCCCTGATTGGAAGTATAGAATAAAAATCAACAATACTATTAAACCGTGGACATGTAAATACACGGTTAATGCTTTCCAGGCTGGCGAAGGTTAACAATGCTGTGCTAACGACGCCATTGAAGCTAACTTAGCAATCGGACTGCACAGAGCTATGCTAAAAACATTAGGTCTCCACCTACGCCAGCCAGCCCTCATTTGCTCATCAACACCCGTGCTCACCTGCGTTCCAGCGATCGGCAGAAGGACGAAGGACTTCACCCGATGCGTTTGGCGGCCCGGAGACGTAGGAAGTCAAGGTGAAGTCGGCGGCTAGCGCGGCTAGCGCTCCAACAAAGTCCTCCTGGTTGTGTTGCTGTAGTCCGCTGCTAATACACCGATCCCACCTACAACTGTCTTCTTTGCAGCCTTCATTGTTCATTAAAAAAATTGCAAAAGATGTCCAGAATACTGTGGAATTATGGAAATGAAAACAGAGCTTTTTGTATAGGATTCTACGGGGTACCATAACTTCCGTTACTCGGACTTCGTCACGCGCATACGTCATCATACCGCGATGTTTCAGCCGGATATTTCCCGGGAATTTTAAAATGTCACTTTATAAGTTAACCCGGCCGTATTGGCATGTGTTGCAATGTTAAGATTTCATCATTGATATATAAACTATCAGACTGCGTGGTCGGTAGTAGTGGCTTTCAGTAGGCCTTTAAGGAAACAAAAAAAGGATGGAAAAATGAACAAATCCATTTCAAAAATAAAAAAAGACAAAACAACTTATAATTACTGTGCAATAACCAAAATAAGAAAAGGAAAAACAATTCAGAAAACTACATTTAAAAAGGTGAAACTATTCCAGAACGGTCCGTGTACCTTCCGTTCATTCTAATTCCAATTCTTAAATTATATCCAGCATAGCTCGGTTGGTAGAGTGGCCGTGCCAGCAATTTGAGGGTTCCAGGTTCGATTCTCGCTTCCGCCATCCTAGTCACTGCCGTTGTGTCCTTGGGCAAGACACTTTACCCACCTGCTCCCAGTGCCACCCACACTGGTTTAAATGTAACTCAGATATTGGGTTTCACTATGTAAAAGCGCTTTGAGTCACTAGAGAAAAGCGCTATATAAATATAATTCACTTAACTAAATGCAAATTAAAAAAACTAATTTTGGGCCATTATTTTCATTTGTGATACAAAAGTTTGACAACTATTTAATGAGACTTTTTTAAAACGACAATAGGACTCCTGCTGAACAAATATGTTACCGTTATGAGGTAGCGACTTGTCCAGGGTGTACCCCGCCTTCCGCCTGAATGCAGCTGAGATAGGCTCCAGCAGCCCGCGACCCCGAAAGGGACAAGCGGTAGAAAATGGATGGATGGATGGATGGATATAGATATAGATATAGATATAGATATAGATATAGATATAGATATAGATATATATATAGATAGATAGATATACCGGGCCCCAGACACGTTTTTTTCTCAAAATTTGGCCCCCCGAGTCAAAAATAATTGCCCAGGCCTGCCCAGGCTCCAGCACCCCCCGCGACCCCGAAAGGGACAAGCGGTAGAAAACAGATGGATTAACATGCTAAATGCAAAAGAAAAGAGTCTGTGTACCTTCCGTTCATTCTATTCCCACTTCTGAAACTCAAATCAAAAAACAAAATTAGGGCCGTTTTTCGTTTTTTTTATTGTATATGGCAGATTTGAAAATAAACAAAAATGGGTTGATTTTCATGAAAATATTGCCATAAAATTGGATTTTGTGCTGTTTTTCTAATATGGATTTTAATTTTTCCAGATAAACACAAAAATCTAAAAAAAATGTCATCCAAAATGCAAAAATGCGTGGTTAGCTGTGTGATGAAAAATTTAACCGCAAGCAGTATTTCAGCTTTTCCTTTGCGTAAGCATGTTTTTGGACGGCGTGGCGAAGTTGGTAGAGTGGCCGTGCTAGCAATCGGAGGGTTGCTGGTTACTGGGGTTCAATCCCCACCTTCTACCATCCTAGTCACGTCCGTTGTGTCCTTGGGCAAGACACTTCACCCTTGCTCCTGATGGGTGCTGGTAGCGCCTTGCATGGCAGCTCCCTCCATCAGTGTGTGAATGTGTGTGTGAATGGGTGAATGTGGAAATACTGTCAAAGCGCTTTGAGTACCTTGAAGGTAGAAAAGCGCTATACAAGTATAACCCATTTATCATTTATCATTTTTTAGCATAACGGTAACACCTTTGTTCAGCAGGAGTCCTATTGTCGTTTAAAAAAAGTCATATTAAATAGTTGTCAAACTTTTGTTTCAGAAATAAAAATAGAAAAAATGGCCCGATATTTGTTTTTTGATTTGCATTTAAGAATCGGAAACAGAATAAATGGAAGGTACACGGACCAAAAAAGCGAAACAATTTCAAAAAGTATAAAAACAAAAGACAAAATAGTTTCAGAAAACATTTTAAAAAAAGGCGAAACAATTTACAATTCACAAAAACTAAATTAAAAAAATGAAACTATTTTGAGTTTGAGTTTGAGTTTATTTCGAACATGCAAGCATACAACATGATACATCACAATTTCCAGTTTGTCTTTTCAACATGTTCGAAAAGGAGTAGGAAGAAGCAGAGCTTATTTAATCCTACCCCTTTTCTTTTACATAACAGTTGCTAAAACTTTTTGTTCACTTCCTGTTCACAATTTATTCACAATAAACTCCATAAGTAATCACAATAAAAATAAATAAATAAATAATAGTAAGAATTTAATAATAATAATTGGTGAAGTAAGTCATATTTCATATGATGATATAAGTAAGATTACTTTAAGAATGAATGAATGGATGGAAGAAATAAATTGAGAATGTTTATCATGGTTCTTCTTCTTTGTACTTTGTAAACACTTTAAGTTTGAAGAGTTTCTTGAAGTGGATCATATTAGTACATTGTTTGATTGCTTTGCTTAATCCATTCCATAATTTAATTCCACATACTGATATACTGAAGGTCTTAAGTGTTGTACATGCGTACAAATGTTTTAAATTACGTTTTTCTCTAAGATTATATTTCTCCTCTTTTTTTGAGAACAATTGTTGTATATTCTTGGCTAGCAGGTTATAGTTTGCTTTGTGCATAATTTTAGCTGTTTGCAAATTCACTATGTCGTGGAATTTCAGTATTTTTGATTCAATAAATAAAGGGTTTGTATGTTCTCTATATCCAACATTATGTATTATTCTAACTGATCTTTTTTGTAGCACCGTTAATGAATGAAGTGTACTTTTGTAATTATTTCCCCATATTTCTACACAGTAACTCAGATATGGTAACACTAGTGAACAGTAGAGAATATGAAGGGATTTTTGGTCTAGAACATGTTTTGCTTTATTCATTATTGACGTGTTTCTTGCAACTTTATGTTGTATATTTTTTACGTGAGATTTCCAGTTCAATTTATCATCAATCATTATACCTAGAAATTTGGTTTCATTTACTCTTTCAATTTCTATTCCGTCTATTTGTATTTGTGTTTGACTTTCTCTTCTACTGTTACCAAAAAGCATTATTTTAGTTTTACTAAGATTCAACGATAGTCTGTTTTTGTCAAACCATCTTTTTAATTTGTTAATTTCTTCTGTTATTATTTGTATTATCGCCTGTGTGTTCTCTCCTGAACAAAACGCTGTTGTATCATCCGCAAATAATACTAACTTTAAATCTTTTGTAACTTTACAAATGTCATTTATATAGAGGTTGAATAATTTAGGTCCTAGTATTGATCCCTGAGGTACACCACAGGATATATTTAGCGTTGTAGACGTGTGTTCGCCTAGCTTCACGTATTGTTTCCTGTTTGTTAGATAACTTCTTATCCAGTTTAAGACTAACCCTCTGATGCCATATCGTTCTAGTTTTTTGATTAAAATATTGTGATTAATTGTGTCAAATGCTTTAGTTAGATCCATAAAAACAGCTGCCGAAAACAACATTTAATTTTAGTTTCTATTTTTATTTTTTATTTTTTTGAAAACTACATTTAAAAAGGCAAAACAATTTTAAAAAACATAACAACAAAAGACAAAAGAATTTCAGAAAACATTTTAAAAAAGGCAAAAAAAATTCCAGAAAATTAAATTAAATAAGACAAAAGAATTTACAATTTCCGAAAACTAAATTCAAATAGGCGAAACAATTTATAATTTCAGAAAACATAATAACAGAAGAAAAAACAATTTCAGAAAACTAAATTAAATAGGACGAAAGAATTTACAATTTCAGAAAACAAAATGAAAATAGACGAAACAATTACAGAAAACAAAATGAAAATAGTTACAATTTCAGAAAAGTAAATAACAAAAGGCAAAACGATTTTGAATTTCAGAATTTTTTCTCAACTTACAATTACAACAACCAAAACAACAAAAGACAAAACAATTTACAATTTCAGAAAAGATTAAAAAAAGGCGAAATAATTTACAATTTCAGAAAACTAAATTAAATAAGACAAAATAATTTACCATTTCTGAAAACTAAATTAAAAAAGGCGAAACAATTTATAATTTCAGAAAACATAATAACAAAAGACAAAACAATTTCAGAAAACTAAATTAAATAGGACGAAAGAATTTACAATTTCAGAAAACAAAATGAAAATAGACGAAACAATTTCAGAAAACAAAATGAAAATAGTTACAATTTCAGAAAAGTAAATAACAAAAGGCAAAACGATTTTGAATTTCAGAATTTTTTCTCAACTTACAATTACAACAACCAAAACAACAAAAGACAAAACAATTTACAATTTCAGAAAAGATTAAAAAAAGGCGAAATAATTTACAATTTCAGAAAACTAAATTAAATAAGACAAAATAATTTACCATTTCTGAAAACTAAATTAAAAAAGGCGAAACAATTTATAATTTCAGAAAACATAATAACAAAAGACAAAACAATTTCAGAAAACTAAATTAAATAGGACGAAAGAATTTACAATTTCAGAAAACAAAATGAAAATAGACGAAACAATTTCAGAAAACAAAATGAAAATAGTTACAATTTCAGAAAAGTAAATAACAAAAGGCAAAACGATTTTGAATTTCAGAATTTTTTCTCAACTTACAATTACAACAACCAAAACAACAAAAGACAAAACAATTTACAATTTCAGAAAAGATTAAAAAAAGGCGAAATAATTTACAATTTCAGAAAACTAAATTAAATAAGACAAAATAATTTACCATTTCTGAAAACTAAATTAAAAAAGGCGAAACAATTTACAATTTCAGGAAACATAATAACAAAAGACAAAACATTTTCAGAAAACAAAATGAAAATAGACGCTGAAAGGACGGAGAAAATAAGTTTGGTATTTTAGGTCAAAGAAATCAAGTTAATTAGTGACATTTTATTAAGTGTCACAATGCAGCATTTTATACTCACTTGAAATGAATGAGTGTGTTTCAGATTTCAAAAAGTATTTATTAGGTTTGTTGTTTCTCTTCAGGTAGCTGCCAGATGATACGTGCTACCAATTCCACTGACAACAATAAACACTGATTGGCTCTCCATGATGTGGGAAATAATCACCAAGACAACAAATGAGTGCACATTCTTTATTGTCTCGTTGATGAATAATTGGATCGTTACTTAGTCGCTCTTCTTGGCGCCTGTGGAACTGGAGGCTTGTCTTGACTGCAGGCAGCCGTCGTTTGACTCCAGACCTGAATGTGATACCAAGTATGGCGTTACAGCACTCGGAAAGAATACACAGGTGTTTGCTCACATGACCCATTCGCCTCCAAAGCAAGGTAACCATCCAACAAGGAGCTGAACCCTGTCAGACCGCCCATCGCAGCATAAGGGACATCCCAGCCCACCGGGCGACCCCGTGCCTCCCTCTCCGACTTTGTCTCAACCTGTAAGGAAAACCATTTACTACGGATGTCACAATAATCGCATCAATGCACAATAGCCATTAGCTAATAGCTACTTAGCTATATGTCTGCTCCTTCGACTTTTGTTTTGGCACTGTCCCTAATCAAATGGGCTTGTTACCAGCACATCGCCTGCCATCTCTGCATTTTGGTGTCAGTAACCAATATACATATATATTAAAAATAAATTATATTTAATGGTGATGAAAGGCACCTCAAAACAGCTCAAATTCACCTCAAAATAAATACACTAGGGATTTTAGGCTTGTTTCAAACGACTTTCAGCCCATTTTGCACCGCCCACTTTAAGCTCCACAATGTGGGCGGGGCCTGCAGAAGACTGGAGGCAATGTCGTATTGTGTAGTTTGTGTAGTTTGTGTTTAGGTGGCATCTTCCTTGCGAATCGTGATGTTTTCATGCAGGATGTGAAGGAATGATCCAAGATGTCTGCCAGATGCATTGTCGCAACACAACTAAAGAAGATGATGGTGATGGTGAATTGTACCGTGTACCATTTTCTTATATGATCGTGTACTGGCATGTGTTTGTACTTGGTCACAGAATCCTTTAGAGCAGTGGTGCCCAACCTTTTTGTAACTGCGGACCGGTCAACGCTTGAAAATTTTACCACGGACCGTGGGGGGGCGGGGGGGGGGGGCGGGTGATGGGCGACGAGGGGGTGTGCGGGGGGGGGGGGGCGTTGATTGTTATGAAATAACATCCTTATAATATAAGAGCGAGAGCTGGAGGGAAGTCAGATACGTGAGGCTTACTGCGAGCAGAGCAACGTTCCGACGACGAGGAGTCAGCGTCGGGGCTCTTTATACTGTCGTCCCTCATCAAAGCCAGGTGCGTTGTTAGTAGAGTGTCTCCAGCTGCGGCGGAGTGTGGGCGCGGTCTGCGTGATGAGCGCGGGGGCGTGTCTGGTGCTCACAGCGGAGCCTCGAGCGCTCCAGTAGCAGAGGGAAGCAAGGAGCGCGCGTGTGCCGTAACACATCATCCCTAATTAGAACACTGGAGTGATAGTTGCTGGAAATGGGCCTCTATACACCTATGTAGATATTGCACCAAAAACTAGACATTTGCAGCTAGAATAGTCATTTACCACATTAGCAATGTATAGAGTGTATTTCTTTAAAGTTAAGACTAGTTTAAAGTTATCTTCATTGAAAAGTACAGTGCGTTTCCTTCTAAAATAAGGACATTTCAATGTGACCCCAAACTTTTGAACAGTAGTGTATATAATAAAATAAATATATATATATATAGCTAGAATTCACTGAAAGTCAAGTATTTCTTTTATTTATTTATATATATATATATAAGAAATACTTGAATTTCAGTGAATTCTAGCTATAAATATACTCCTCCCCCCTTAACCTCACCCCCGGCCCCGCCCACCTCAACCCCCCCCCCCCAATCTCCCGAATTCGGAGGCCTCAAAGTTGGCAAGTATGGGCTGAGTACACAGTGGATTCACGTTTATTAAAGATGCGTCCTGCACTGCACTCTAGTACTTCACTCTCACGTTCCTCATCCACATCCTGGCTCAAATTAATGGGGTAATCGTCGCTTTCTCGGTCCGAATCGCTCTCGCTGCTGGTGTAAACAATGGGGAAATGTGAGGAGCCTTTCAACTTGTGACGTCACGCTACTTCCGATACAGGCAAGGCTTTTTTTTATCAGCGACCAAAAGTTGCGAACTTTATCGTCGATGTTCTCTACTAAATCCTTTCAGCAAAAATATGGCAATATCGCGAAATGATCAAGTATGACACATAGAATGGATCTGCTATCCCCGTTTAAATTTAAAAAATTCATTTCAGTAGGCCTTTAATGGTGATTAATCCACAGCTAGTGTGTTTTATCAGATGTAAAAATGTGAATAGTTTGCCAGCACTACAATCTACTCGTCGTTGAACGTGTCTTAGAACTCTGTGTTGTGTTTGAAGGTTACCAAGGTGTGGTGATTGAAAGTGGGCTGGCCACATCCACATGTGTACGTGCTCCGGAACCCAGAACAGTCGCCTGAAACCAAAAGTACGCATTGGTATTTGTCTCAACTGTCGGATGAATGGAAGCTTGAGCGGCTCACACTTTCTGCAGCGATGCCCAGCAGCTGGAGCGTGATCCTCAGGTAGATGTTTGCACCGGCAGCGAAGCGGCACAGTCCCAAGATGGGGGACGTACTCGTAGGCGGGGCAAGCACATCCCCTGGCACGGCACGGAAGTACCAAAGGTTTTTCGGCGGGAATCACCTCAAACTCCGTTTTATGCTCCCTGTACCTGGAAGATATGATATTGCTTTTAAAAGCATCCTTTCGATCAGGGTGTGAAAATAAATGGAGCGTTTATACAACATTAATGCGCTAATGTTTTGGGATTAATCACATCAGTTAACTTTGACAGTCCTTCTATTATTATTCTTTTTCTAATTGCAATGAACCCAATTAGCATAAACAGTGTTTGCAGTTATTTAGTGCCACGACCACTAGGGGGAGCACATGACCAGAAAGGCCATTCAAAGGCCACTGTTTGTATTTTCAGTTACTATTGTTATGGTTCCATTTGATTAGCAACTTATGAAATCAAATAATTGGAATAGCACAGACCTAAACGGGGCCGTCAATTAGATTTAGGAGTGGTGCCTTAAGGGCACGTTTTTGCTCATTGCATGCTCGTTAACAGAAAGTATTGTTTGTTTTTGAGCCAGGCCTACTGAGTTCATGGAAAATATAAAGAAAACAACAATACAATCTCTTTCAATAGCCATTAAGTTGTTTTCAGTTTGTTGGACGTCGATACAAATTCTAATTTTTCTGTCATTTTTTGTTGTCTAACATGCGACAAATTCATTAATTATTTGAATAATTGGTTTTCTACACCCCATGGTTTTCTATACCAAAATTAATCTATTTATTACACTTCTTCAACTTCTTCTTCTTCTCCAGATTTTGGCACGCTCTACCTTCCACATTTTTTACCCGATTCAAACCGTTTCAACTTCAAACTTTAAATTTTTGACAAATTTCCAAAATTCCTAGATTTCCACGAATTTCAGGTTTCCCGGGACATTTTTCCCATTCAAAATGAATTGGCCATTTTTCCAAACTGCCACCATTTCCACATTTTTCAACCGATTCAAACCATTCCACCTTCAACACATTCCACCATCCTGGATATTTAAAACTACCTTTTTTCCAAGTTCAAAAAAATTCCAGGATTTTCCAGAATTCCTGGTTTTCCAAAGCCCTATTTCCACCCTTTTTTCTACTCCTTCCACATTTTTCAATGCATTTCAACCATTCCACCGTCAAAACATTCCTCTTAATCAGGACAAAAAACTAAGTTGTTTTTTGAACTGGAAAAATTCCCGGTTTGCCACGAATTTTGTAATACGGTGGTACAGGGGTTAGTGCGTCTGCCTCACAATACGAAGGTCCTGAGTAGTCCTGGGTTCAATCCCGGGCTCGGGATCTTTCTGTGTGGAGTTTGCATGTTCTCCCTGTGACTGCGTGGGTTCCCTCCGGGTACTCCGGTTTCCTCCCACCTCCAAAAACATGCACCTGGGGATAGGTTGATTGACAACACTAAAAATTGGCCCTAGTGTGTGAATGTGAATGTTGTCTGTCTATATGTGTTGGCCCTGCGATGAGGTGGCGACTTGTCCAGGGTGTACCCTGCCTTCCGCCCGATTGTAGCTGAGATAGGCTCCAGCGGCCCCGTGACCCCGAAGGGAATAAGCGGTAGAAAATGGATGGATGGATGGCATTTCTCAATTCAACATGTTCAACATTTCTCGGCCGATTTCAAAAATTCCAACACCAACCATTTCAACTCATTCAGACCATTCAAGTTTTTTACCATTTTCCAAAAAAAATCCCGCTTTTCCTGAAATTTCCAAATTTTTGGGAAATTCCCATTGAAATCAATGGGACATTCTTCAAAGTTCCACAACTCCAACATTTTTCATCTGATTCAAACTGTTCCAACTTCAAAATATCAGACTGTTTAGGAATGGTGTGCTCTACTTCAACAATTCTAAAAAAAAATTCCAGGATTTCAGTACAAATTCAGCATTGGAGGGTTCACACGCCATTCCTTCAGGAATTGCCTCATTTAGTAATGATTAATTTTCATCTTTACAGCATCTGGGGTTTTCAAACCCAAATTACAGGGGGTGACTGCAGGTAGAGTCTGGGTGGCGCTGGGCTGTAGAAGATGTCCCTGAAGTATTCACTTCGGAAACACATTTTAAGGGCCATGACTAAATTGGGGCCCAAACAGAATTTTATTTTGAGGCCCCCAATTACAAAAATGTTTCTCAATTTTTGGATTTCTATGAAGCTAAGTAGAAGGACACTGAGTTTGAGACCAGATCTACAGAACGTGTGTTTGTTTCATACAGGGATGTCTAAAATCCATTTACTATTATTTACAGCCGGCGGCACAATCGTTAGCATTCGAATATTAGCATGCTAAATTTTTTGGAGGTATACACCTCAGCGTCAAATATTTTGTTATATGACAAATAATACCTGTTAGCCTGCTAAGGATAGTATGCTTGTTTTTTTATAGCTATGTTGTAGATTAACACATATGTTGCTACTTGATGCATGTTAACATTAGCAGGCTAGCGTTTTACACACATTTTTGTGGTACGCACCTCAGAGTAATATATTTTGGTACTTGACACATGTTACAGTGAGCATTTTAGCATAGCATGCTAGATATGTTTATCTAATTCAACAGATATAACCTCAGTGTCATATACAAACCCCGTTTCCATATGAGTCGGGGAATTGTGTTAGATGTAAATATAAACGGAATACAATGATTTGCAAATCATTTTCAACCCATATTCAGCTGAATATGCTACAAAGACAACATATTTGATGTTCAAACTGATAAACTTTTTTTTTTTTTTGCAAATAATCATTAACTTTAGAATTTGATGCCAGCAACACGTGACAAAGAAGTTGGGAAAGGAGGCAATAAATACTGATAAAGTTGAGGAATGCTCATCAAACACTTATTTGGAACATCCCACAGGTGAACAGGCAAATTGGGAACAGGTGGGTGCCATGATTGGGTATAAAAGTAGATTCCATGAAATGCTCAGTCATTCACAAACAAGGATGGGGCGAGGGTCACCACTTTGTGGACAAATGCGTGAGCAAATTGTCCAACAGTTTAAGAACAACATTTCTCAACGAGCTATTGCAAGGAATTTAGGGATTTCACCATCTACGGTCTGTAAAATCATCAAAAGGTTCAGAGAGTCTGGAGCAATCACGGCACGTAACATTGACCTTGGGTCCCTCAGGCGGTACTGCATCAAAAAGCGACATCAGTGTGTAGAGGATATCACTACATCTGCTCAGGAACTCTTCAGAAAACCACTGTCAGTAATTACAGTTTGCCGCTACATCTGTAAGTACTAGTTAGAACTCTACTATGCAAAGCGAAAGCCATTTATCAACAACACCCAGAAACGCCGCCGGCTTTGCTGGACCCGAGCTCATCTAAGATGGACTGATGCAAAGTGTAAAAGTGTTCTGTGGTCTGACGAGTCCATATTTTGTTTTTGGAAACTGTGAACGTTGTGTCCTCTGTAACAAAGAGAAAAAGAACCATCCGCATTGTTCTAGGCACAAAGTTCAAAAGCCAGCATCTGTGATGGTATGGGGGTGTATCAGTGCCCAAGGCTTGGGTAACTTACACATCTGTGAAGGCACCATTAATGCTGAAAGGTACATACAGGTTTTGGAGCAACATATGTTGCCATCCAAGCAATGTTATCATGGACGCCGCTGCTTATTTCAGCAAGACAATGCCAAGCCACGTGTTACAACAGCGTGGCTTCATAGTAAAAGAGTGTAGGTACTAGACTGGCCTGCCTGTAGTCCAGACCTGTCTCCCATTGAAAATGTGTGGCGCCTTATGAATCGTAAAATATGACAACGAAGACCCCGGACTGTTGAACAACTTAAGCTGTACATAAAGCAAGAATGGGAATTAGTTCCACCTGAAAAGCTTCAAAAATTGGTCTCCTCAGTTCCCAATTGTTTACTGAGTGTTGTTAAAAGGAAATGCCATGTAACACAGTGGTAAAAATGCCCCTGTGCCAACTTTTTTGCAATGTTTTGCTGCCATTAAATTCTAAGTTAATGATTATTTGCAAAAAAAAAATAAGTTCCTCAGTTCCAACATTAAATATATTTTCTTTGCAGTCTATTCAATTGAATATAAGTTTAAGAGGATTTGCAAATCATTGTATTCTGTTTTTATTTATGATTTACACAACGTGCCAAATTCACTGGTTTTGGGTTTTGTATATATTGCCCTGGTTTTAAAGGTGAAGACTACCAAAATGGCCCCCACTCTGCTGGATCTGTCAAGTCTGTGGCCCTCAGTGGTAAAAGTTGAGTAGAAGCAGTAGTGCCACAAATGAAATATTGTATAATGTTGTGACATGCAGTGCACACACACACACACACACACACACACACACACACACACACACACACACACACACACACACACACACACACACACACACACCTATGTGCACAGAAGCAGGGCGTCTCCGGGCCGACCAGCTTGCAGTCCATACCTCCTGGTACACCAAAGCTCACATACAGCCGGTTTTGTACTCGCTGCGGGAGTACTTTCCTCTTGTACTCCTCATATTGCTCGGGCGTGAACAGTTTTCCTCCGTCGTCATCACCCACGATCCTAAAAGTGACACGTGTGTGTGCTTTTGTTTCAGTACAAATGCATCATTTCAGCAATGCCTGTGCTGCTAACAGGATTATGTCATAATGCGTCAAAATCCTTCCTGTGAACGACCTAATAAAATAAGATCATTGGTTATTTTGAGGTTTTAGAGCTGTTCATTTAGAACAGTGTGTTTTTCAGATTTAGCTGAGCAAAACCAACATTGAATATTAGAACACACATAAAATATCTGACATTATTTGACCAACCGTGTGTACTCCCAGTAGTCGTCCACTGCTTTTAAAGCTGATCGATCCATATATTAATTTGCAAGACGAATAAACGTCAAATGTGAAGCTGATATATATAATATAAACAATATGTGTTGCTATGGAAATGACGCAGGGTCCCTCTAACGGCCTCATGCGGATGTGCATCCTGTTTACCCACACAAAATTAACCTATAATACATCATTTCGTAAAAAGTTAACAAGATAAAAAAAATATTTGTATGTTTTTGAAACGCTACAAAAAACGTTGTTGTTTTGAAAAAGATACAGTCATCACGTTAACTTTTTTTTATTTTTTTCATATAACTTTATTTATAAAGTAAAACATTTACAAACATAAACATATGAACAAGGAGAATTAAAACAAGTACAAAAACAGTGCAATACAGCGCCAGGGGGTTGTTAATTCAATAAAGTAATTATAGTAGAATGTCAAATATATATTTGTAGATATCAATACATATAGATAGATATATATATCGTAATGTGTATAGTTTTAGGCTCACACAAGTAGTAAATAGTTTACATTTGGAGCAAAGCATTATAACTTCCAGTCATTACATTAACTTATGAGGGGGAAGTAGGAAGACGGTGCGACCACAACTCCCATGATGCATTGCGATGACACTTACGACGGTCAGCAGCAGCGTTAATTCAATAAAGTAATTATAGTAGAATGTAATATATATATATATATATATATATATATATATATATATATATATATATATATATATATATATATATATATATATATATATATATATATATATATATATATATATATATATATACATATTTATATATATATATATATATATATATATATATATATATATATATATATATATATATATATATATATATATATATATATATATATATATATATATATATATATATATATATATATATATATATATATATATATATATACATATATATATGTATATATATATATTAAGTTCGTAATGTGTATAGTTTTAGGCTCACACAAGTAGTATATAGTTTACATTTGGAGCATAGCATTATAGTTTTCAGTCATTACATTAACAGTTATGAGGAGGGAAACGTAGCGACCACAACTCCCATAATGCTTTGCGATGACACTCACGACGGTCAGCAGCAGCGTTGCCAGATGTCGAATCATTTTATACGATAATTTCAACCTCTATTTCTCTATTCGTGCATGTAGTTTATTGAAAGGGAAGACTGCATTAAACGCTACGCTATACGCGGTGTGTGATCATATTTTGCTGTAGTAGATTGTCACGAGCTGCGTCATTTTTCCTCCCCCAAAAAAAAGACCTTCTAACATTTTGGAACGATACTTTGTCATTTGTCGTCTGGCAACGCCGGCTCATGTTTGTATATCTAGCATGTGAAGCTACATCCGTAACATCTATCGGAGCTCAGCGGAATACGTCCTATAAGTATCAGAATAGGAGATGTATGTATGGAGAGAGGGCGAAAGCTTCGACGGTTGTTGTGTTTTACTGTAACAACAGCCTAACAGTGCGAAGGTTGTATTTTTGACATTTACATTGTGCAACATGACTTCAACTTGAAGATCACGTCTGGCTGCAGGACACTGAGGTAAATGAACTTGTTATGATGCGACATCTTTGTTAGCATGTGTCGCTAACATTTGTGGCGTCATATCAGCTTCCTTCTTTCCCTCATTGAACATCATTCATTCAGACATCTTCATTAAGTTATTTCATGGGTCATGTGTGCGTGACATTGCGGGGAAAATGTTAGCCCCCATGTTTGCCAAGTACCCGCAATTGTGCAGTATTTTTATAATTGTTAAATTGTGCACTAATTAAGTTTGTTGGTGTATACATGTCACCGTCAATGTTTTGACTTCAGTATTAGCCCTTGTGTGTCTAATCACCAGCACCTAGTGGTGCGTTCAATGTCTTCTAAATACAGTAGGTTCGTGTCGAAATGAGGAAGCAAGAATTGTATGGATGACAGGACAGGATGCATAGGGTGGTGGTGTTGACACAAACCGAGTCAGTTTGTTTCTTAAAACAGGGTTTGAATAGTTGGAGTTGGCGATACTTTAAATCTTGGAAGCGATTTGATAACAAGTAGGATTTTTACCTATACATTTTCACTATTCCTGATACTGAAAACCACTGAACCCATGTTAAACCCAGACTCCGTTCTAACAAAGGTCTTAACTCATTCTCCTTCTATGCCACATCAATATGGAATGCACTCCCAACAGGTGTAAAAGAAAGTGCATCTCTATCCTCCTTCAAAACCGCACTAAAAGAACACCTCCAGTCAACTTCAACCCTTGACTAACACCAGGCCCGGCCCTAACCAATCTGGCGCCCTAGGCAAGATTTTAGGTGCCCCCCCCCCCCCCCCCCCCCCCCCCCCCCCCCACATTGGCAGTGAAGTGTATATACTCACAAGAAACCGAATAGCTCTGTCTTTGACCTTTTTTTTTACTTAAAGAAAGCAAATTAACAATCAGAATAGTTAACAAGATAAAAAAAAAAGAATAAATAAATGAATACAAAGAATAAAAAATGAATATCTAACAATTTATTGTCATCATTACAGTGAAATGCTGAATAGCAGAATGTAAAGTAACAGTATAATATATTATATGAGAATGTTATGTTATGATTATCTTTAACCGAATCACAGCAGTGCTCAAATTAAAAAACAGCATTCCCTCTCATGTGATATTGCTTAATTAACATTAATGATGTGCACTTTAACAACTAGGCTTACAACTATACCTAATATATAAAGGGGTGGAAAAGTGACTATTACCTGCAGGGCAAACATTAGCTAACCAGAAGGCAATAACAATGTAAACAAAAAACACCTGCTTAAAAGATCTAATACAAATGTCCCTGAGGAATGTAAGGTGGGAGTACTGTAATTACCTAACGTTACATTATTATTTTCCATAACAATTTAGCCCCCTCCACAATATTAACCCGACGTTAAAACGGAACTAGCTATTTATTGATTAGCAATTGCCGAATCATGTAACATTAGCTTAATGCTAAAAAGCCAGGTTACTATCACCAGTGTTGGGTTAGTTACTGAAAACCAGTAACTAGTTACAGTTACTAGTTACCTCATTTTAAAAGTAACTCAGTTACTTACACCAAAAAGTAATGCGTTACTGTTTACTGTGTTACTATTTAGTTACTTCTTTTTTTCTTCTTTTTTTTTTTAAAGCTCCCATTAATGCCCTTTTAGCCTTCATTTCAGTACTGTTATTGCACTGGAGAATAATACAATGTGTTGATCAACTTGACATGCATTTGCATCACTGAACTCTGCTAAGCAATGTGCTCTACATACAACACACAAAGACAAAGATATGTTTCAAAGGGCCAATTTGTTTTTGGCCAGAACAAATTGACACAACTATTTTAAATAGCTGCAACATAACATACATAAGTAACAAACAGCATAATAACAGCATAGCTGAAAAGCAAGAAAGGCACACACTACATACACAAAGCCTAACCATGCATTTTTTCCTCAAGGAATTCTGACACAAAATCATGTCTGAAGCCCAGAACACTCTACACATTTCCCCAGTTTTAGTTTAGAGATAAGGAAAGATTGGCCTGGCCCTCTAGCATCCCTCTTTATGTTTGTGAACTTTATAGTCTATACATTTAGAGTGATGTGATAATCAAACACTCTAGAAGTCTAGAATGAAAGAGTATATAAGAGAATTGACAGCAACGTTCCCTCTAAGGTGCGCGCCTGTGCAATTGCGCACTGCTCAAGCGTCCTCTGCGCACGGCAAATCTATGCCACGCACAAAATCAAATAAAAAAATAAGCGCATAACAATTTTCGACACACGGACACGACAGAGAAAACAGTTTTCGTCATCATTGTTCAAATATTGTAACGTCTGTGGAGACGCTTTGAGGACATGAATTCCATCGATTACTTTACTGAGCAAAACTGTTTATTGTCGGCCATAAACACATCACCAAAACATTAGTAAAAAAATGATATCTAGCAAAAGTGGTAATTTTCTGCAGTACAAACCAGACCAAAAGCAACTTTGTTATATCAACAGCAGCCGCTCGCTCTTTCTCACTTGCACCAACACATGCACATATGGCACTTAGCCAGTGATGCGTTTACAGCCACACAAAAAGTGGGACAACTCCAACACCACACATAAAGTGTCATTCCAGGTCGTTACACTATGATTTACCAATCAAATGTGTGCTTATTCTAGTGTCATTTATTAGGAATCTTAATTTATAAATATTAATCATTAAATGCTGTTAGTATATTAAATAAATACTAATAAAAATATATTAAGTTGCAGGAATGTACACATGATCCCCTGCTTACATCTCATTGTGCAACATGTGAATGTTTTAATGGGAACTAAATGCAATGTCTGAAAGGGGTACAAATTATTTCCAAAGCAGGACCTCCACCCAGACAAACAATACAAGTACACAGTTCATGAAAAACAATATTTGTTGTTATTGTCATTGTAAGTGGGCCTAAACACTTGTATTAGAAATGGAAATGACTGCTGTAATTTGATTGTAATAATAAGAGAATGTTGTCTGTCTATCTGTGTTGGCCCTGCGATGGGTGGCTCGGTGGGGACTTGTCCAGGGTGTACCCTGCCTTCCGCCTGAATGCAGCTGAGATAGGCTCCAGCGACCCCGAAAGGTACAAGCGGTAAAAAATGGATGGATGGATGGAGATTAAAGTTTTTATTTAGTCAGGTTTGGGACAGGTGTGCTGCTGGTGTAGCCACAGTGTGCACATCTGATGTTGCTCACATGGGCTCCACTCAATGCTCAGGGAGTTTTTGCGTTTGCTCACACATGAACACTTACAGGGAACATTGATTGACAGAGTGTGTACCTTCAGTGCTGCATGATGAGCAGAGGCAGAGTTAATCCTTAAGTGGTGGTGGTGGAGGGAAAGTAGCATTGGAGTCTCTGTCTCTCTTTACTAGCTTCGTCGAAGCATTGATTGATTGATTGATTGAGACTTTTATTAGTAGGTTGCACAGTGAAGTACATATTCCGTACAATTGACCACTAAATGGTAACACCCGAATAAGTTTTTCAACTTGTTTAAGTCGGGGTCCACTTAAATTGATTCATGATACAGATATATACTATCATATATACTATCATCATAATACAGTCATCACATAAGATAATCACATTGAATTATTTACATTATTTACAATCAGGGGTGTGGAGTGGGGGGGGTGGACATCAAGTAGTGGACATAGAGAGAGAGAGAGAGAGAGAGAGAGAGAGAGAGAGAGAGAGAGAGATCAGAAGGCATAAGAAAAATAAAAAGTATCTGCATTTGATTGTTTACATTTGATTATTAGCAATCCGGGGAGGGTGTTAGTTTAGGGTTGTAGCTGCCTGTAGGTGAACTTTTATTGCGGTTTTGAAGGAGGATAGAGATGCCCTTTCTTTTATACCTGTTGGGAGCGCATTCCACATTGATGTGGCATAGAAAGAGAATGAGTTAAGACCTTTGTTAGTTCGGAATCTGGGTTTAACGTGGTTAGTGGAGCACCCCCTGGTGTTGTGGTTATGGCGGTCATTTACTTTAAGGAAGTAGTTTGACATGTACTTCGGTATCAGGGAGGTGTAGCGGATTTTATAGACTAGGCTCAGTGCAAGTTGTTTTACTCTGTCCTCCAACCTGAGCCAGCCCACTTTGGAGAAGTGGGTAGGAGTGAGGTGTGATCTGGGGTGGAGGTCTAGAAGTAACCTGACTAGCTTGTTCTGGGATGTTTGGAGTCTAGATTTGAAGTAGGATTGTTACCTATACATTTTCACTATTCCTGATACTGAAAACAACTGAACCAATGTTCCTTTAAATTCACTGCTTTATTGCAAACTGTCAAGTATTGAAGCTCTCTTGTGCTTCAACATCTGTTTGCAAATATTCCGGTTGTCGCAGCTGCCGAGAGGTTGCTATACGTTCAAAAAAAGAACAGCAGTGGCCAATGAAGTGGTCCTCAAACTTTTTTCCAACAAGAAGCGCCTCAGAAAACGCGTGGCTCGCCAAGTACCGCCATAATGACCAACATTAAAAATGCAGTAGTGTAGTAGGCCTAAATAGTCATTATAAACATTGCAAGGGTATGTTTAATAGTTGTGGCCACTGTAACATTACACAAAGTTCGAAGAGTAACACTGTGTTAGAATATAGGACAATAAAACACTGTACTTCAATGATGAAACAAATAAAATTGCAGTGATTCTTTGGCGTACCACTAGATGAAGCCTACACCGCAGTTTGAGAATCACTGACCTACTGTATAGCATCAGAATATATCCAAACAAACAAATCAGAAGTAACCATCTATTTTACATTCTAAAAAGTAAAGCAGTGCTGTGGGGCCTTCAAAAAAAAAAAACTGTTACTTAAAGGGGTCATATTAATATCATTTTCTACATGTAAACCCTTCCTTGTGGTCTACATGACATGTCAAGGTTGTCAAAATGTTGCATAGATGATGTTTTACAGACCATCTTCAAGTCACTTTCTGACCGTCTCTTCAGGATGTGCCGTTTTGTGGACGCACTTACAGTATTTACATGCTTCCACTTTGACAGCGTCTTCTCCCTGTCATCCATGTTGTAGTTTTTATTTTCCATTTGGAGTCTACTGACAGATATAAGTTAGAAGTGTACACTTCTTTGTGTTAGAAATGGCAACAGCGAAGGATGCATGTGCATGTACGAGCCAGTCTGCCGCACAACAAGAGGATAGAGACAAAGAAGGAACTTACTGATGACCGCGTCAGACTACAATGGCGGACTCCCGCAAAGCTCGTGGGGTAAATGAAATGAAATGTAATTATCATAAATATCAGCAATAGTCAACTATTTCGCTTTCTGTAATAAACAGCAGTGGAGTGGATCATTCAGGTATAAAAAACAATATTATTTAATATTCCTTCAATATGGTGCTAGAATGACATCATGTAATTTGTAATGAAATAGGCTCATGAAAAGGCTAAAACACATATTTAAATACACATCTTTGTGTTTTTACTTATCAGTGTCAACATTTCAGCCTTTTCTTTATCCTTTATGCTGTATTTTTACATTTTCCTGGCCTGTGACAAAGAGATGTGTCACAGGCCACACTTTGCCTTCCTGGTGAAATAAGTCAAGCAGCGGTTGTTAGAATGTTGCCACACCAGAGAAGACTGTCTCTTTCTTAGCACTTAGGAAAGTGATCAAGTTTAGTTTACAGGCTTCTGAAGGTTGTCAACACGCTGTGGTAACGCACACTCACTGGGCTTGTGGTGGCGGCTCTCCGCTCTCACCGACGCAACATACACCTCTCTTTCACTTTTAACATGTACCTCTGCTCGCTAAATCGTGGTGGAAATGTACAGAATTGGGATCAGAGCTCACCTACGTAGTCTTCTCTGAGTTAGACGGCTGAACTTGAAGTGAGGAGACGAGACAGCAGTGAGTGACGACAACCCGGACGCCAGACTCATTGTCCAGGCTGACAAGCAATTGTTATTTTACATAATTAGTAACTGACGAACATCGCCGTTGAAACACAGATATGCTCTGTTCAACACAAATGCTAAGCTAAGATAGCTGGTGCTTTGACATTTTTTCCAGTGAACGTTGACCTTGCCTGCTCACTGAACATTTTGCAGATCACCCTTCTAATAGCATACAATGGATTCTAAATGTCTAATGTGGGTGTAAGACTGTAGGAGATGCATGGGCACCCTTCTCAATGTGGTGTATTCTGTTTTGGCAACCAACTCTGGAGCATGGGGAACACTGGTGGTTGTCCAACCTGATGGATGCGCCTATACATTTGGGTCCCTTGTCATGGTGAGATACATCCATGCATCCATTTTCTGCATTGGAGACGTAGTCTGGTTGCGTTGCTGTCACACCCTCTTGCCAGGCGAATCCCGCTGGGAATTGGACACTGCGCACAGCCTCGTCCCGTAGGTGTAGCGCTCCTTGCGCAAAGGTAACGATCATTCTGCTGGTTGACCAAGGGACTTACTCTATTTAGTCAAGTTTGATGTCTTCCTGGGGCAGCAGCCAGTGGATACATTGTGGTTATCTACTGCACAGTCTTGCTGAAGCTGAGATGAATCCGTTCATTCGTTTTCTTCCTTTTGTTTCTGCAGGCAGCATGAAAATGTCCACGTCTGAGCTCCCTGGTGGACCATAGACCTGCAGCGTCTGAGAACTGTCTTGTCCCTTTTGAAGGAGACAGGAATGTCGTAGCAGCACGTTTGCCCCAAGATCATGCTGGGCGCACTCCTCAGACGCAACATGTCCCACAAGCTCAGCGTGCTGCTTCTGCTCTTCGGCCTGGCCTGGGGACTCCTCTTGCTGCGCTACACCCTGCAGCAGCCCCGCCACCAGACCAGCGCTCAGCTCCGCCAGCAGATCCTAGAGCTCAGCCGGCGTTACGTCAAGGTCCTGACTGAGGAGAACCAGAGAGCGCCCGGCGGACCGCAGGGAACCACCATGGCGGGTTACGGTAACTGTCGCCACTCGATGAATGATGTACTTGTATACACATGTGGGAGATGATGTGCTTGTACGCACGTATTGTAGATTAATGATGTACTTGTATGCACATGTGGGAGATGAATGATGTACTTGTATGCACATGTGGGAGATTAATGATGTACTTGTATGCACATGTGGCAGATTAATAATATACTTGTATGCACATGTGGGAGATTAATGATGTACTTGTATGCACGTGTGGGAGATGAATGATGTACTTGTATGCACGTGTGGGAGATGAATTATGTACTTGTATGCACGTATGGGAGATGAATGATGTACTTGTATGCACATGTGGGAGATGAATGATGTATATGAATGATGTACTTGTATACACATGTGGGGGATGAATGATGTACTTGTAAATGAATGATGTACTTGTATACACGTGTGGGAGATGAATGATGTACTTGTATACGCATGTGGGAGATGATGTACTTGTATACACATGTGGGAGATGAATGATGTACTTGTATACGCATGTGGGAGATGAATGATGTACTTGTATATGTATGTGGGAGATGAATGATGTACTTGTATACGCATGTGGGAGATGAATGATGTACTTGTATACGCATGTGGGAGATGAATGATGTGCTTGTATACACATGTGGGAGATGAATGATGTACTTGTATACGCATGTGGGAGATTAATGATGTACTTGTATACGCATGTGGGAGATGAATGATGTACTTGTATACGCATGTGGGAGATGAATTATGTACTTGTATACGCATGTGGGAGATGAATTATGTACTTGTATACGTATGTGGGAGATGATGTACTTGTATACGCATGTGGGAGATGAATGATGTACTTGTATACGCATGTGGGAGATGAATGATGTACTTGCATACACATGTGGGAGATGAATGATGTACTTGTATACGTATGTGGGAGATGATGTACTTGTATACGCATGTGGGAGATGAATGATGTACTTGTATACGCATGTGGGAGATGAATGATGTACTTGCATACGCATGTGGGAGATGAATGATGTACTTGTATACACATGTGGGAGATGAATGATGTACTTGTATACGCATGTGGGAGATGAATGATGTGCTTGTATACACATGTGGGAGATGAATGATGTACTTGTATATGCATGTGGGAGATGAATGATGTACTTGTATATGCATGTGGGAGATGAATGATGTACTTGTATACACATGTGGGAGATGAATTACGTACTTGTATACACATGTGGGAGATGAATGATGTACTTGTATACGCATGTGGGAGATGAATGATGTACTTGTATACGCATGTGGGAGATGAATGATGTGCTTGTATACGCATGTGGGAGATGAATGATGTACTTGTATATGCATGTGGGAGATGAATGATGTACTTGTATACACATGTGGGAGATGAATGATGTACTTGTATACACGTGTGGGAGATGAATGATGTACTTGTATATGCATGTGGGAGATGAATGATGTACTTGTATACGCATGTGGGAGATGAATGATGTACTTGTATACGCATGTGGGAGATGAATTATGTACTTGTATACGTATGTGGGAGATGATGTACTTGTATACGCATGTGGGAGATGAATGATGTACTTGTATACGCATGTGGGAGATGAATGATGTACTTGCATACACATGTGGGAGATGAATGATGTACTTGTATACACATGTGGGAGATGAATGATGTACTGTATACACATGTGGGAGATGAATGATGTACTTGTATACACGTGTGGGAGATGAATGATGTACTTGTATACGTATGTGGGAGATGATGTACTTGTATACGCATGTGGGAGATGAATGATGTACTTTTATACGCATGTGGGAGATGAATGATGTACTTGCATACACATGTGGGAGATGAATGATGTACTTGTATACACGTGTGGGAGATGAATGATGTACTTGTATACACATGTGGGAGATGAATGATGTACAAACCCCGTTTCCATATGAGTTGGGAAATTGTGTTAGATGTAAATATAAACGGAATACAATGATTTGCAAATCCTTTTCAACCCATATTCAATTGAATGCACTACAAAGACAAGATATTTGATGTTCAAACTCATAAACTTAATTTTTTTTTTTAACTTAGAATTTTATGGCTGCAACACATGCCAAAGTAGTTGGGAAAGGGCATGTTCACCACTGTGTTACATGGCCTTTCCTTTTAACAACACTCAGTAAACGTTTGGGAACTGAGGAGACACATTTTTTAAGCTTCTCAAGTGGAATTCTTTCCCATTCTTGCTTGATGTACAGCTTAGGTTGTTCAACAGTTCGGGGGTCTCCGTTGTGGTATTTTAGGCTTCATAATGTGCCACACATTTTCAATGGGAGACAGGTCTGGACTACAGGCAGGCCAGTCTAGTACCCGCACTCTTTTACTATGAAGCCACATTGATGTAACACGTGGCTTGGCATTGTCTTGCTGAAATAAGCAAGACAATGGTAACGTTGCTTGGATGGCAACATATGTTGCTCCAAAACCTGTATGTACCTTTCAGCATTAATGGCGCCTTCACAGATGTGTAAGTTACTCATGTCTTGGGCACTAATACACCCCCATACCATCACAGATGCTGGCTTTTCAACTTTGCGCCTATAACAATGTTCTTTTCCTCTTTGGTACGGAGGACACGCCGTCCACAGTTTCCAAAAACAATTTGAAATGTGGACTCGTCAGACCACAGAACACTTTTCCACTTTGTATCAGTCCATCTTAGATGAGCTCAGGCCCAGCGAAGCCGACGGCTTTTCTGGGTGTTGTTGATAAACGATTTTCGCCTTGCATAGGAGAGTTTTAACTTGCACTTACAGATGTAGCGACCAACTGTAGTTACTGACAGTGGGTTTCTGAAGTGTTCCTGAGCCCTTGTGGTGATATCCTTTACACACTGATGTCGCTTGTTGATGCAGTACAGCCTGAGGGACCGAAGGTCACGGGCTTAGCTGCTTAAGTGCAGTGATTTCTCCAGATTCTCTGAACCCTTTGATGATATTACGGACCGTAGATGGTGAAATCCCTAAAGTCCTTGCAATAGCTGGTTGAGAAAGGTTTTTCTTAAACTGTTCAACAATTTGCTCACGCATTTGTTGACAAAGTGGTGACCCTCGCCCCATCCTTGTTTGTGAATGACTGAGCATTTCATGGAATCTACTTTTATACCCAATCATGGCACCCACCTGTTCCCAATTTGCCTGTTCACCTGTGGGATGTTCCAAATAAGTGTTTGATGAGCATTCCTCAACTTTATCAGTATTTATTGCCACCTTTCCCAACTTCTTTGTCACGTGTTGCTGGCATCAAATTTTAAAGTTAATGATTATTTGCAACAAAAAAAAAACGTTTATTAGTTTGAACATCAAATATGTTGTCTTTGTAGCATATTCAACTGAATATGGGTTGAAAATTATTTGCAAATCATTGTATTCCGTTTATATTTACATCTAACACAATTTCCCAATTCATATGGAAACGGGGTTTGTACTTGTATACACGTGTGGGAGATGAATTATGTACTTTTGCACTCACGCAGCTGACCTGAAGAGGACGATAGCGGTGTTGTTGGACGACATTCTGGAGCGGCTGGTCAAGCTGGAGGGGAAACTTGATTTGGCGGCCAACGCCTCCGTCACAAATACCTCCCATGGGGGCGTCCTGTCTTCCGCTTCCAGCGCCCCGCACAGACCCTCTAAGCAGGACCGAGCAGGAATCCATCCAGGAATGTCACGCTTTAAACATCCCCGTTCGCCCAGCAGCCATCTATGAGCTTTGTTTTGATGCATATTGGCTCTTAGCTCCGCCCATTTTTGCTGAATCATCCCAGGACGTCCTGACCGTGGAAGGAAGGGAAGCTTCTGAAAAGAAACCTCTTTTTATTTCAAGCACTTGGTTTGCCATTGTTCTATCATGGAGCATTACTGGATGGATCTTTCAGGCAGAAACTCAAACACACTCTGGTCTGGGATGCCCCGTTCTTCACTTATTCACGAGTTCCTGCTTGAGTCGGCATTCAGTGGAACCTCCATTTACAAACTGAATTGGTTCTAAACAGGGATCTTAAAGGGGAAATACGCTTTTTTCTAATGTGCCTATCATTCACAATCCTTATGTAAGACAAGAACACATGTTTTTCTTTTTTACGCATTCTAACTTGTAAATAAATGGAGCCTATAGGAGAAGCTCTACTCCGCCTATAAAGTGCTTAAAAAAAACCTTCCATCAAGGTTTATGATATACAGTCATGGCCAAAAATATTGGCACCCCTGCATTTCTTCAGATAATGCACCACTTCTCCCAGAAAATTGTTGAAATTACAAATGCTTTGGTATTCACATGATTATTTATTTTGTTTGCAATGGAACAACAACAACAAAAAAAGCCAAATCTGATATTATTTTACACAGAACTCCAAAAATGGACTGGACCAAATGATTGGCATCACACTTGCAGCCAGTTAAAATTGAGAAAAGTTGACTCAACCTTTGTGTTGTGTGTACCACACTGAGCTTGGAGAAAATAAAGAAGAGCAAAGAACTCTCAGAAGATTTGAGAACCAAGATTGTGGAAAAGCATGAACAATCTCAGGGCTACAAGTCCATCTCCAGAGATCTAAATGTTCCTGTGTCTACTGTGCGCAATGTCATCAAGAAGTTTAAAGCCCATGGCACTGTAGCTAACCTGCATGGACGTGGACAGAAGAGAAAAATTGATGAAAGACTGCAACGAGGGATTGTTAGAATTGTGGATAAAGAACCTCGATCCACTTCCAAACAAATTTAAGCTGACCTGCAGACACAGGGTACAACAGTGTCAGCTCGCACTATCCGTCGCCATCTCAATGAAAAGGGACGCTATGGTAGGAGACCCAGGAGGACACCGTTGCTGACACAGAGACAAAAAAGCAAGACTGGAGTTTGCAAAAACTTACCTGAGGAAGCCAATTTTTTTCTGGGAGAACGTCCTGTGGACAGATGAGATTAAAGTGGAGCTTTTTGTTAAAGCACATCATCACACAGAAAACGAAATGAGGCCTTCAAAGAACAGAACACCATTCCTACAGTCAAACATGGTGGAGGTTCACTGATGTTTTGGGGTTGCTTTGCTGCTTCTGGTACCGGATGCCTTGACTTTGTGCATGGCATCATTAAATCTGAGGACTACCAAAGAATTTTGGGGCATAATGTAGGGCCCAGTGTCAGAAAGCTGGGTCTCCGTCAGAGGTCATGGGTCTTCCAGCAGGACAACAACCCAAAGCATACTTTAAAAAGCACACAAAAATGGCTTAAGACAAAACGCTGGAGAGTTCTGAAGTGGCCATCAATGAGTCCAGGTCTAAATCCTATAGAACATCTGTGGACAGATCTAAGAACCACAGCTGGGAGAAGGCACACTTCAAATCTGAGAGACCTGAAGCAGTTTGCAAAAGAAGAGTGGTCCAAAATTCCAGTAGCAAGGTGTAAGAAACTAATTGATGGTTACAGGAAGCGCTTGATTTCAGTTATTTTTTCCAAAGGGTGTGCTACCAAATATCAAGTTGAGGGTGCCAATAATTTTGTCCAGTCCATTTTTGGAGTTCTGTGTAAAATAATCAGATTTGGCCTTTTTTGTTGTTGTTGTTGTTGTTCCAATGCAAACAAAATAATTAAACATGTGAATACCAAAGCATTTGTAATTTCAACAATTTTCTGGGAGAAGTGGTGTGTTATCTGACAGAAATGCAGCAGTGCCAATATTTTGGCCATGACTGTAATAAGTGTATAATCATAATACTTTGTAATACTGACCAATTTTAAACATTTCACAAACGCACCACAACGTTCACTTTTTCCTTTGACAACATCAGTGATTATTACTCACTGCAGACTTGAAGAGAACCAACAAACATAATAAAAAATCACTTACTGTACATGGTCTGATCTCACTGGGATGTTGATATATTCCTATTTACATGAAGAATGACTCCTAATCCTCCAAAAGCAAAAAGGGGTGTGGAACTAAGTGTCTTCCCGGGTCTAAATTGGACGCCACAGTTAACCAACTTGTCGGATTATGTCCTCATCCTTCTACTATCCAGGTGAGAGGCATGATTTATGATCTACCAACAACTTTCACGAGCACCAAGGCAAAAAAAAGCCGCTCAGAGCCGATGATGTCAACATAGCCACACAAGCTAGTTAGCTCTCTGGGTTTAACAGCGCTTCTAAAAGTAGTTCCTCTGTCTTAGCGCTTATAATAACAGTATCGCTAAATGTGAATAGAGTATTGTTGGTGGAATTGATGATGGATTGTTGACTCCACTGTAAGCAGATTTGTATTTACTAGTTACAATGCAATAAAAAAAAAAAAAAAAACATCTGTCTTCTCATCTTAAGGATTGTGATTTCCAAAAAAGTGCAGCTCCCTTTTCAATCTAAAAGTTTGTAAAGCATTTATCCATAAACAATGAAAATATGAGTAATGGGTTCCACCCTCGACAACATTTTAGGGAAGGTTTGTACACTTTGAACATAATATAAAGTGCTATACACTTCTGTATATCAAACATAACAAGGAAGTGGTGGATCAGCTGTCAACAACGACAAGCTAAACTGTGCAGTATGCGCTTCTCTGCACACACACAGAAGTCCCTGTGGTGCCCTGACAAACAATCCTTAACTTTAACAACCATATTGCTCCAAAACTAAACATTTAAAAAGGTTAAAGTCGCAAGCAAAGAGCTCAGTTTCATTTTGCTCGTGTTTACAACTGCTTATTTCGACGGGCTACGCTGGACAACGACATTGCGTCAACCTGCTGAGCTTTCTCCTAGCTGTGTTTAAAGCGTCGCTCGGAACAACATCAAAAGCCGTCTTCGCTCATACTCTGTGATTCCAGGGACCGCTAAATGTTTGCGCCCCATTGAGTAAAAAGTGTCCACAGAGGTACATTTCAGAGGATGAAGCCTATTTGACACTGAAGTCATGTTCCTGGATGTAAAGCAATGGTTTGCCGTTTCCTCCTCTTCACTCCATGGTACGAATGTAGTGCATAGTCAGCAATTAGCACCGACCATCTGCTTGCAGGACACGTTCAGGGTTCATGCTGCACTGGGACTTCTGCAGACCTTTTCTAAAAATACCAGGCTGGTCCACTTTTGGTGACAATGTACGTGGGAGGTGATTGTCACACGCTGGAATAGTCTTTCTATCATGGCCAATAGTTGTCAAAGTCTCATTTATTCTGCTTACAAACGGACGTCACACTCTGTAACAATCTTACACCGCCAGACTCAATAAACGTTGGAGTTCCATTGTCTTTGATTTTTAGCAGTGCAGTGAATGTATTGGAGTAGAAAATAATGAGGAGTTGAATGCGTGACAAAGTAAATATATAATTTCCATGATGCATTTACTTGTTCCGCTGCCATACATTAAAATCAAAGGTCACTTTGATATATAGTTTTTCTATTAATATAAACATCTGCTTTTTAATTGCAATTTGCCTCGTATTTATCATTTTTGCATGTTTTTTGTCACATTTTGCACTTGCTTTTTCCACTGCCATCCATCCATCCATGTTCTACCGCTTGTCCCTTTTGGGGTCGCGAGGGGTGCTGGAGCCTATCTCAGCTGCACACGGGCGGAAGGCGGGGTACACCCTGGACAAGTCGCCACCTCATCGCAGGGCCAACACAGATAGACAGACAACATTCACACCCACACACTAGGGCCAATTTTAGTGTTGCCAATCAACCTATCCCCAGGTACATGTTTTTGGAGGTGGGAGTACCCGAAGCCGGAGTACCCGCAGAGAACCCACGCAGTCACGGGGAGAACATGTAAACTCCACACAGAAAAATCAGAGCCCGGAATTGAACTCAGGACCTTCGTATTGTGAGGCACATGCACTAAGCCCTATTCCACCTTGCTGCCTACTGCCATACATTAAAATCAAAAATCTCTTTGATATGTATATTTTATTTTTGTATTAATTAATACCGCCAAAAACATGCACTAGGTTGATTGGCAACACTAAATTGGCCCTAGTGTGTGAGTGTGAATGTTGTCTGTCTATCTGTGTTGGCCCTGCGATGGGGTGGCGACTTGTCCAGAGTGTACCCCGCCTTCACGCCCAAATGCCGCTGAGATTGGCTCCAGCACCCCCAAAAGGGACAAGCGGTAGAAAATGGATGGATGGATTAATTAATATACATTTCTGCTTGTGGGTTGCATTTGGCTTCGTATTTATAGTTTTTTTGCAGGTTTTCTGTTACATTTTCCACAATGCATTTACTTTTTCTACTGCCATACATTAAAATCCAACTTCGCTTTTATATATTTATATATTGTTTTAACCTTTGCATTAGCTATTAATATAAATGTCTGATTTTCCGTTGCATTTTGCTTCTTTTTTGTGTTGAATTATATATTTACAATGGGCCACATCAGTCTCGTTTACAAGCTAATGGAAAGTGTCCGTTAAGAGTGAGCCAGCTGCACAGGAAGCAATTTCACAATAAATCCTAATGTGCCATTGCACATTCCTTCAAATCAAAAGAGTGAATGATTAAACAATGCGGCTTAAAACGAGTACAAAATAACATACATATATGTCAATTGGGTGCAGGTGGAAAGACCCAACTGCCTAGTGTTTTGTTTTTTATACAGAGTGATTTTATTTTGAAGGCGTTACTTTACGGGCTTACAGGATGTGTTGCCGAGCTTACTGAAATATCGAATGTATATTTTTATGATAGATTTAAAAAAAATACAGGAAATAAAATCATAATTCGTTTTTTTTCCCTTTGGACACCCATACTTAAACATCGACGTTTTTCTGATGAAGTGTTCGGGTTTTTTTAAACGGGGCGTGACATTAGGAAATGACGTGTGCTAGTGTCGTACCTGAACGCACCACACAGACGCGCGCCATTTTCTCGCCAGGAGTCGCTCCAAAAATAACGAAAACATTTGTGTTTAAACATCAAACTCGCCTTATTTACCCCGCACTCCTTGGTAATATCAACTTAGCCGGCCCGACAATGAGTGACGTCGACGACGGCAACCATGATAGACGGGTAAGTATTGACATTTAATTATGTACAATATCACTATTTCGTCTGTCCTCGTTTGGCTGCCGACAACAAATACTATTCGCACTTCGAGCTAACTCCACTGAAATAAACTGCATAACGACGACATTTTGTGAGTGGTATGCTGAAATTAGATTTAAGTAAAACGTGTATGAGTAACCAGCATAAGCAATATAGACGGTTTTTTGCTATGTTCCTTCTAGCTAGCTAAACTATGAACGCACCATTAGCGCATTAGTTAGCTTGAGCTACCTCCTTGGCGTTAGCTTAAAGTAGCTTTCATATTTTTTCCTCAACCTGTGTTAAAATGCCTCTTAAAAAGTTGGGCTTTGGCCACTTTTTCCATAATTGCTTTCACGCAGTGAACCACGTGTCTGTGACCTAGATCATATTTGCCTCTTTGTTATATTCACGTATGTGACTATCAATGTAACTGCCATGCATTCACGTGCTTTTTTTTTTTTGCTATATTCAGACTTCTATCAAATCCTATCTTAATTTTATTGAATGTTCTTCTTTCATTAAGGTAATTGCTCGTGAAGGATTTGAAGAATTTTATCCAAGAATGATGGGAGAGAAAATTCCAAGATAAAAGAAGGCTATTGAGAACATGTACAGAGCAAAAGTTGGAGAGGGAGGAAAAAGTGATGGAAGATTGAAGGCAAATAGAACACTAACTAAATTTGGCTGAAGAGAAAACACGGCGAAAACTGAAAAACAGAAGAACAAAGAAGAATAGAAAAAGCGGAGAGAAAGGAGTAGCGTGTAAAGAACATGGAAGAATGTGTGTGTCCCTAGGTTAAGTAATGCTTTGTGTCACTATTGTTTTCCTTATTCGTGCTCCCATTCTGTTAATTAACAGTTGCATGTTGTAATTTCCCTCTGATGGCTCAGGTAGACATACATTGGTCACATAGAATTCTGATTTGAATGGTTGATTACCTATTTACATAAGTTTTCTCACAGTTGTCTCCACAGTACACATCACCCATTACATTATGTACACTTGCACAGTTTTGTCATTTTCTTAATGGCGTTTCATTTTTAATTCCTAAGTTTCTCACAGTACTGCAAGCTACGATAGCGAGTCTAATTTGAATGGTTGGCCACGGAAAATGTGCATGTTATTGTTATAAACTTTAGGAACAAAGAGTAAACAACAAAGCTAAATACATTTGTTTAAAATCACAGATGCAGTTATTTTTATGTTTTATGTCACAAGCGAGACAAAGCTGCTTGTTGAGAAGAGCTACATGCGTTCTCACGTTGCAGGAACAGTTTATAGCAAATCACTTGGTTAAATCTGTCTCGAGGGCTCTGAATACTGGCTGAGTTGGCAACATGGAACCAGATGTGTATGAAAAGCACAGTTATGACTCCATCACTCGTACAGACAGTGTTTTAACGACAAGCATAATAATGACAGAGGGCGAACAGTTTGTGCAAAATTGCACTTTCTGCTTTGTTCCCTTAAATCTAATTGTGGCGGTCCGCATTTATTTGCAGTCGGCCGCCACAAATAAATGAATGAGAAACACTGGATTTGCAATAACTACCTTTTTGAAGTGACCTTTCCATTGGATGTCCTTAAACTGTGCGTGTGTACTTAATGAGGTGGTTGGTGAGTGTGTGTTGTACCTGACAATGAACTTTTTACTCAGTCTTCTTCCATGCCGCCACACACACATTCGTACGTGATAAAGTGTTGGAACTTTCTGCTGTGGCAATAGGGGTCTCTCTCCCCACCTAAATTGGATCGTGGAAGTCCAGCACGGGCCAAGTCGAGGAGCAGGTCAAGATCTCCAAGCACATCCCGAGGCCCCAGACGCTCTGTGTCCAGATCTCGCTCTCGGTCCAAATCCAGGTCGGTTGTTCTCCATCATCAGGGTGCCAAACAGCATCTATAATGGCTTTGCTCATCTCTGGGTTTTTTAGGTCTGGTTCCCGGCGGGACTCAAGCCGCCGCTCGCGATCCCGGTCTCATTCCCGCAGACGCAGGTCCCGTTCGCGCTCCTACAGCCCCCACTCCCGCCGCAGGAAGAGCCAGAGCTCCTCCCCGGCGTCGAGCCGTCGCCGTCCCACAGCCGGCAGGGTGAGCACAAATGAATGAAAATGACATTGCACTGCAGATTGTTGGCAAGCAGGGATGCAACCATCAACTGTGATTAAAACGTCACAAAGACTCGGCTACACCGCGTTTCAGTCCTCGCTCGCTATAAACGCACATTACGCTGCTGCGGTATTTTCGTAACAACCTGAACGGAACCGAAACGAGAGTTACGCCAGCGCTGCACGTGCTTATACGCAACAATCCAGAGAGACGCTAGCATGCTACATTACATTAAAAAGGGCAGCAAGACAAAGCAGCAAACTGTTCCCATCTTTAAAAAGGGGGAACATTTGGGCTACTTAAAAAATGAGCAAGCTATCGCCATGAAGATGATAGCTTATCCATTTTAAGGCTGCAGCTAACGATTATTTTTCTATCGATTAATCTATAGATTATTTTTTTCGATTAATCGGTTAATCTATAGATATTTTTTTCGATTGATCTATAGATTTTTTTTTTTTTTTCATTTTACCGATTATTTTTTATTTTATTTAAAATGAAGATGAAAAAATAAATGTAGGCCAGTTTTTTCAAAAGGCGTGGCTTTTATTTACAAAAAAAAAAGTATGGCCACTCAGTCAACATTGACAACAACATGACAAAATATTCTGTAACAATGTAAATTAAAACTTTTAACAAAATTAAAAGTAGCTTATTTGCTTTTTAATGTGCAAATATAAAAGTAAACATCCAGTGCAAACCTTAATATTCTGCAATAGTATAAGCATTTCAAAAGTAAAAGTATTGCTTATTTTGCTTTAAAATGTGCAAAAATAAAGATAAACATCCAATACAAAAAAGTGCAAAACGAAATATTCTGTAACAACAGTGTAAACAAGTATTGCTTTTAAAATGTGCAAAATAAACATCCAGTCCAACGCTGTACACAAAACCAATTCTACTCATTCCAGTGAGTGACTAACAGTTGTAATGAAGAAAGGTTAGCATGTCTACGCTCAGAAGGGTCGATGTGGCTGGAACCGAGAGGTAATTAGCCTTCACCTCAAACCAGGACTGCGAGCGAGCTGAGCTGCAGTTTACGTTTCTAGAAGGTCAACGGGCTGATAGTGATGTTACTAGTAGTTGACTGGGAGGTGTTTATTATCATTTGGGGAGAGTCCGCTGCCTGATGCTCACCTGCTAAACACCTATCTGCTAGACGCTGAAGCGCTGACTACATGCGCTCTGAATACGCACTGCTGATTGGCTGGTAACGTTTTGAATACGCACTGCTGATTGGCCGATAATGCTTTGTGTGTACCAATCAGATGGTTGTGTGGGTGGGACAATGCTGCGTGCTGAGACAGAGGCAGAAGGATCAAAGCAGCTTGTTAAGACTTTAGCAGCTAAAGTTAGCTTTAGCTTAGAAACTCGTTCGGTACACCCCCGAACCGAAAGCCCCGTACCGAAACGGTTCAATACAAAACACGTACCGTTACACACCTAGCAGATACAAATGACACATTCATGTTTTTGTATAATGATGACAACGTATGCTAACGCGGACGATTGACTAGTTGATGGTTTTCTTTTCAAATGTTCGTTCATAGCCGTTGTGCTGCTATGATAGGCCATTTACGCTCGACACAGTGTGCATACAACAACATTATTAGGCTGTGCATTGAAATACTCCCACACTTTTGACGACTTTTGGCGTGCTTTTTCCCCCTCGCTCGCACAGTCTGCTTTGCGCTCCGCCATGACGGTAGTGTGACGTAAATATGTGACGCGTCGACGCACAAAAACGGCGTCGACTTATTTACGTAACCGATGACGTCGACGCGTCGTTTCAGCCTTAATCCATTTTCAAAAGTGTTTGATACGCCCAATATGGTGTGGCTTTACACGCCAAAGTAAAGGTACGACAAAACTGAATTAAATCATGTAACTTACAATTAGTTGATTAGTGTTGAGTCCGTTCAGTGTAAACAAACAGCAACAGGTACTGCATTTAACGTTCTTCCTGTCTGTGTTGAATAAACTATAAGCTTTGTAAGTTATAACAAAACAACATTCTAGAATAACAGGGTATCTAATTACAGGTGTTAAGGCATAAAATGGACATAAGTATCAATAGACAGTCTAACACTTGAGTTTATCTCCCACATGAGTAACATTTAAAATAAAGGTCATCTTTATCCTATATTAATAATAAAATGATTAATGTATATATTCTTGAAAACACTTATTGTTTACGTGTATTATTTTCTACTGCTATTATTGGATTACTGTTATTTCCGACAGTAATAACACATCTGGGTCTCTAAGGCAAAGGTGTCAAACTTATGGCCCGGGCACCACATTTGGCACACCACATTTTTAATGTGGCCCACAAACGCCTAGAAACAATCATTTCTTACAAAATGTATTCATTGTTTCCATTTTGACAGAAATGTATGTGGGAGGTGGGAAACTTTAGGCACCCCATGATTTGATTTAGAATTGATTCTTGATTCAACCCGATTCTCGTAATGTATATTTTGCTATAATTATAAAACCTTTTCAAAACAGGTTTCATGTTACAAAACTTCCTTGTAGTCGCTGATGTCTTGGGACAATCGGTAGAAAATGTAAGGGTGCATATTAATATATCATTAATTTTTTTTGATTGAATTTTGAAAATTACGAAGCAATTTAAATTTAAAAAATAACTATTCGGATGTGATTTGTTTTGGTATTTTAAGCACCCTTATTATTTTATAACGTTATACAATTTGTTAGTGAAAATATATACCCTTACATCTGCTCGTCACTTTAACTTTCAAAGTTATCCATCAATTTGTGTACAAAAATCAAAAGCAAAGGCAAATGTGTAGTAATATAATGAGGCGATTAGACGTTTGTATTCATACATTGACTGTTACAAGCGCCCCATTGAAGGCATGCATAATTGCAATGTGGCCCTCATTGAAAATGAGTTTAACACTCCTGCTCTAATTTGATACATTTTTGTTGTGAAATTAATCAATTTATGATAATGGTAAAACTGTGATTATTACTCCTACTATATTGGTCTATGAAGGTTGCATCCCTACTGGCAAGTCCCAAGAAGTTTGTTAGTGGTATGTGCTCATCTTGTGAAACAAGGCTGCCATCTGTATATTGATAGTAGCACTCAAATGTCATCCTTTAAAATCTCTCTGGCGCCATCTTGTGGTTCAGCTGCCATTATTTACCAGTTGAGAGCAATGACGCAGGCCAGGGTTTGTGATATTGTGGTTAACCACTCTGACATGACGATTCAATTTTTTCATTAACCCCCTCCCCCTTTCATTATATCAACAGAGCCATGACACAAAAGAAGCAAACAGTCATGGCGAAGGTGCTGATGTTAGGGTATGTGGACCTTCTGGCATATTCTGGGCACGCCTCATGTAATGACTGTGTATTTGGAGAAACATGTGATTCCCTGGGGGGATGTATATTTATTTCCATACAGTATCTATTACTCCGACACGCATCATCACTGCTCGTTCAAAGATGTACTTAACATTATTTTTCCTCCCCAAGAACTTGCTCACATTTTTGTAGTCGAGAGCCAACCTTTCTTTTCCAGTGGCCGTCTGTTCTGCTGGCATTACTACCACTGTACACATTTCATCACATATAAACACAGGTGCATCTCAATCATTTTCATGTCTAAAAGTTATTCCAATTAAGAGCTGATTCATATTCAAACTGAGATATTAACTGTAAGCATTAAGAAATACACTACCGTTCAAAAGTTTGGGGTCACCCAAACAATTTTGTGGAATAGCCTTCATTTCTAAGAACAAGAATAGACTGTCGAGTTTCAGATGAAAGTTCTCTTTTTCTGGCCATTTTGAGCGTTTAATTGACCCCACGAATGTGATGCTCCAGAAACTCAATCTGCTCAAAGAAAGGTCAGTTTTGTAGCTTCTGTAACGAGCTAAACTGTTTTCAGATGTGTGAACATGATTGCACAAGGGTTTTCTAATCATCAATTAGCCTTCTGAGCCAATGAGCAAACACATTGTACCATTAGAACACTGGAGTGATAGTTGCTGGAAATGGGCCTCTATACACCTTTGTAGATATTGCACCAAAAACCAGACATTTGCAGCTAGAATAGTCATTTACCACATTAGCAATGTATAGAGTGTATTTCTTTAAAGTTAAGACTAGTTTAAAGTTATCTTCATTGAAAAGTACAGTGCTTTTCCTTCAAAAATAAGGACATTTCAATGTGACCCCAAACTTTTGAACGGTAGTGTACATTCTTGAAATATTTAACTTTAATCTATTGGATGAGTTTCACAATTTTCAACATAACTACTGAAATGTTCAAAGGTTTTCCAGTGAGAATATTGTGTAAAAATGTATTCATGTCAGCAACTTCAAATGTAAAACTAGTATGTGATATAAACTCATTACACATAAAGTGAGATGTATTTCTTATCATTTTGATGGTCATGGCTTAGTTTTTGATAAGCCACATTTTGAGTTTCCATTCGAGGGTTTCATCAGCTGTAAGCCATGTTCATCGAAATATCAAAACAGGCTTGAAAGCTCTTGAGTTGCATGTTATGAGCCTGTGTCACATTTGTAAATCTGATTGCTGAAACAAACAAACTTTTGTCGCCACCGATATTCATGTTTTTTGAGTTTCACCTGTTTACAGTGGTACCTCAGTTGTTGTCCGTATGGTTGCATTTTGCCCTGGTTTTTGTACGATATTGGGGATATCATACGGCCAAACATGTCCGGTGCAGAGGAGACTGGTCCTCAGGAGGATATGGCAATATATTTTAGTACGATTCAGTCCACATAAGACTATTACAGGATTGTAGAGTGCATCTGCACTGCATCCACCATTCAGAAGCACTTTCCTGCACAGTGGTACTTCCAATTTCTTTTCGCGGGATTAGGTTTGCCATTAAAATTTTCCCCAGTTTTTCTACACTTTGTATATTATCGATTGAGTAAACTAGTTCATTTGCAATGAATCCCACGCGTTTCCGACTCAGTCTTTTTTATAAAGTACGGCTGCAAGATAATCCACCATGTAGCCAAAGATAGCACCGGCACTTTGATAAAGAAGGTGTAAAACAATTAGGGCTGCAACAACTAATCGATTATAAAAATAGTTGGCGATTAATTTAGTCATCGATTCGTTGGATCTATGCTATGCACATGTGCAGAGGCTACTTTTTTTTTCTTTTCTTTTTTTAAAATAAACCTTTATTTATAAACTGCAACATTTACAAACAGCTGAGAAACAATAATCAAAATAAGTATGGTGCCAGTATGCTGTTTTTTTTCCAATAAAATACTGGAAAGGATAGAAATGTAGTTTGTCTCTTTTATCCAATTATTAATCGAAGTAATAATCGACAGATTAATCAATTATCAAATTAGTTGTTAGTTGCAGCCCTAGAAACACTATTGAATCAAAGGGGACATATGGGGATTTTAATCTACACTTTGAACACTTCCTTGTTTAGATTATATTTATTGGATATGGATATGAAGCCATATCATAATTTAACTTCTGAAAATGTACACTTTTTGAATGTATATCTTGCGGCCGAAAATAAACTTCATAAGGATTATATAGATTCACCTGGTCACAACAATAGGTACACCTGCACACTCTCCGATCGATTAAAGGTGAACTGCAAATCGACTCAAAGCTGCAAAATGAGGAATTTGAGGCCAAGCTATGTTCGACATAAATGGCGTGCTTAGCCAAATAAACCGGAATAAATGTCCCAGGTCAGCTGGACCAAACAGACAACTGCGTGTTATTACAACTACAGTACATACGCTGTCTGGCAAAACATGAAATAATACTTTACAGATATTGTAATATGATTGTTCATGTTTTGGTGTCCTATCGCAATGTTGTGCATTGTGCTGACGTAGAAGCTAATTTACCTCTTTCAGTAGTTGGCTTCTTCTAAATGAAGTTATTTTGAGGTAGAACTGATTGCTCAGATTAGCTGCATTGCTAGCCGCCAAGAACGAGACGATTTTTATGTCAGAATGCAAAAAAAACTTTTGTCTTGTCTCTCAAAATGATTGTGAACAATAGGTGCAGCTCTCCTTTAAGACTCTGCATTGAAAAAAGCTGTGTTTAGCAGCATCAATGTCTGCGTCGCATGTTGGTGAAAATATGACTTGATCCTGGCTAGTTTGTTTCCTCACAGCCTAAAGCTCCCCTCTGGCTGACTATTTGTCATGTATATGAATTTGGCTTTGTTTTCTGTATGTAAAACTACAACAATGTTTTTGAAAATGTATTTGTGTTCACATCTGCGCAGATTAACTTAATCCACTTTGTGGAGAAAATGAGGTACCACTGTACAGTGTTAGTCTATATGCACAATATTCAATACTGCTAAGTGCCTGAGTATCTCATCAGCTTTTTGTCATAAGTATACTAAATCATATGCAACTTAAATTGATTTAACCTAAACACGAATGGCACATTCCATGATTTTCTTATCACTGTGAATTTTTCTTGTGATGAAGAAAAGGTTTTGTAAGATGGGCCATCTCATCAAAGCATCACCTTATGTTTTATGTACTGAGTCAGGACACAACTTGATGATGTTGATACTTTGCTTGTTGTATGCACTGGATGAAAAGAGACCATATATCATCAGAAAAAAAACTGTACTGTTGACCTTTCCAGGAGAACCCTGACCCCAGCACATGTTTGGGGGTGTTCGGCCTGAGCTTGTACACCACAGAGCGAGACCTGAGGGATGTGTTTTCACGATACGGCCCTCTGGCCGGGGTCAACGTGGTGTTCGACCAGCGCTCAGGTCGCTCCAGGGGCTTCGCCTTTGTTAACTTTGAGAAAATTGAGGATTCCAAAGAGGTGTGTTTGCCCTTTCTCCATTTTGCAAAGAGACGGTTGTTACTTTGGCCGACAGCCTGGGTTTTGATGATTTCCTGTCATGAATATGTGGACACATTTCTCGCAAATTTTTGAGTGTAAACATTTGAGTTCGGGGTGTGATAAAATGAGTGAAGAAATTATGTTTAGACAAGTCGCGTTTATTTTACAGCACAATTCAAAGCGCTTTAGAGATGAAAAATGACTATGATAAATGTATCTAATGACCTAAAACCATACTTGCCAACCTTGAGACTTCCGAATTCGGGAGATTGGGGGTGTGGGCGGGAGAAGGGGTTAAGTGGGAAGGAGTATATTTATAGCTAGAATTCACTGAAATTAGAGTATTTCTTATATAGTACAGTACACAGTAATGAAAACACAGTTGTTCTACTAACTGTACTGTACTTGCTGCTTACTTTTATTAAAAAAAAAAAATAACACTTACCTTTCACTATTTGAGTAGCCTGTGTTCTGCCATTTGAGCACTGGCGAGCGATCTCTGAATCCTGGAACATATCCTTCACGGATTTGTTGAAAACATCCACAAATGACAATGGGATGTTGCTTGCAGCTATCAGCATAGCCATCTTTGTCTCGGCATATGTTACAACCTCGGGTCTCCATTTAGCAAGGTGGCCCATAACACTGCGTTGCCGCCGCCTTGTGCTTCTCTGACCGTTCATGAGTGACTATCCATTCGTCCACCGTGTTATGGGTTATAGTTAAACCTATGGATAACGGAGACATATATAATAGTCTCCTTTTCAGGTGCGAGGACGCTTAAGGCACGCCCCCAATATATATATTGCGGCATAGCTCGGTTGGTAGAGCGGCCGTGCCAGCAACTTGAGGGTTGCAGGTTCGATTCCCGCGTCCGCCATCCTAGTCACTGCCGTTGTGTCCTTGGGCAAGACACTTTACCCACCTGCTCCCAGTGCCACCCACACTGGTTTAAATGTAACTTAGATATTGGGTTTTACTATGTAAAGCGCTTTGAGTCACTAGAGAAAAGCGCTATATAAATATAATTCACTTCACTTCAATATTGTTTGTCCGGCTGGAAATTTCGGACATTACTACTTGCCGTAGTTTTGAAGCAATGCATGATGGGAATCCGGATGTTGTGTGTCAGTGTATTAAAGTGCCGGCTGGTATAAACACACGCTGAGAAATGGCTCCGTGCCTGCCTACTTTATGGGTTATAGATAAACCTATGGATAAAGGAGACATATATAATAGTCTCCTTTTCAGGTGAGAGACGACGCTAAAGGCAGTGCCTTTTAAGGCACGCCCCCAATATAGTTGTCCGGCTGGAAATAGGGAGAAATTCGGGAGAATGGTTGCCCCGGGAGATGTTCGGGAGAGGCACTGAAATTCGGGAGTCTCACGGAAAATTCGGGAGTGTTGGCAAGTATGCCTAAAACACAAATATTTGATATGTTGATTTGCATAGTATTGGTTTTAGTGTACAAAAAGTCTTAACAGTGGCCCCAACATCTTTCAAATGTTCTTGGTCACTTTGGACACCCTTGTGCCAACATAACTCATATAATGCAGATTTGCACTTTTTCTTCTGTTTTCGTTGGAAGATATATTTTATTTTATCCAAGTACTTTCACCTTTTTTGCTGCCTGCAGTTGTATGATGTGACTACTCAAACGCACCACTAGGTGTCAGTCTTGTCACACTCGTGTCCCTACTCTGGGTGTTGATGGTTGTCCTCTGGTCTCAGGCGATGGAGCAAGTCAATGGCATGGAGTTGGACGGGCGGAACATCCGCGTGGATTTTTCCCTGACCAAGCGGCCTCACACGCCCACACCTGGCATCTACATGGGCAGACCCACTCAGTCAGTCACTTTGAACACCTTCTCACCTACCAGTCAAGACTTCACATCCTTATTCTTCTTACTTGCACAGCAACGGTGGTGGCCGCAGGGGAAGAGACTCCAATTTCGACCGATACGAAAGATCCGACCGATACAACGATCGATATAACGACCGTTACAACGACAGATACGATCGAAACGACAGATACAACGACAGATACGATCGAAACGACAGATACGATGAATATGACTACCGGTACAGGTAATTCATACTTTTTGAGACAATGTGTTGCTGTGCTATTGGCCATTAAAACCACATACGTCTCCATGCAGTCGCAGGCACTCCCCGTCTCCGGAGTACGGTAGATACAGGTCTCGCTCACGGTCTCGCTCCTACAGCCCACGTAAGTGTCACCCAAACACTGTTTATATCGAAGCTGTTAGGATTGGTATGAAGTGTGTTTTCTTTTTGCAGGACGCTACTGAGATCCTCCTCCTGTTTTTCAACCAGCATGTCTTTATTCCCTTTGAATTGTTGTTTACATACATTAGAACAAAGAACCTCTTTCTGTAGTTTTAGTCTGGAGATGGTCATTGGCTTGGAGAAGTAAAGCTTCGCTCTTCTTAAATACTTTTATGATCACACTTCTTTTTTTCTGTAGTGTCTGTGCATGGACATTCAAAGCTGGCCCTTGTACGCATTAGAATCAAGTTTTAGTCCTGTGGGTGTGGGAGTTAAGGATGTGTGGGTGAGGTGGGAAAACAAGACAACAAAGCCCATGCCAGGATGTGTTCACACAACTTGAGGTTATTGTCACGCTAATAAGTGTCTCTCAAATTTACCACCGCTTTCATTCAACATTCACCAATAAAACAAGGTGGAAAAGAAAGACCTGGAATACATTTTTATTGGGTGTCTCACTTTATTGACTGTCATACATCAGAAAAGTACACAAAGGTTTTATTTGAACATGTTAGATATGGAGAACAACATTACGCTATAATAAACAATGGATTAGATCTATAAAGTGCTTTTCTATCAAGATACTCAAAATTCAATGTCTGTGTGTCACGCTAAATGCAAAGTTGAACAACACAAACCTAAAAATTTAACAAGGTAGCAAATGACTTCCAAGCCTTGGCTGTTACCTGAAATATTCAAATGAGGTTAGTAATCACGGCTGATGCGTTTTGACAAGTCCCAAAGTTCAAGGGTCACAAGTGTGAGACTGAAGTGCATGACAACAATGTCTGTTTTAAGCATGACATTTGCAACTTGCTGTGTACCTGACCAAAAAGGTTACATTAGTAGATAATTATCATTTTTGTGACAAAACCACATTTGAGCTTCCTATCGGGGCTAGACTGAACGTACAGGAAGGTTGCAAAAAGGGCTGCGGTGTGCAAGCAGAGGGAACATTATGTTCCATACGTCCTAAATGGACAATAGCCTTGTTACAGCTAACACGTGCTTTCACTTGCAGCTGTAACATAGCAACAATTATTTAACAATACAGTTCAACTTCATGGTGGCATGTGTTTACTGACTCATGTCAGAACTCTTGGGTATATTCCAGTGCAAAATTCCCCTTTTTAATGTATGACTCACACTATAAAAATATTATTTTCCTTTGTTAAAAATCCCTTATTTTAACTTACTTTCATTGTTTCAAGTGTTCAGTACAAATTAAATTAAGATTATCACACATTTTCCTATGCCAACACATCCAACTTCAGGGCCTGTGCATATCACGGAGCATGCATTAAATATATTTAAATCCAGAATATACAGTTACAAAACCCTATAAATTGAATCTGCAAACAAGAATTTTCTCCAATGAAGATGCAAGATAATACTTGATAATTCCCATTTCACATTCATTAAACGGTGCATTGTTGCTGCACTAAACATAAAAGTGTGAAAAGATGCAGCAGCCCACCTTTCTCTCCTCCTTGGGGCTCACTAATGTTACAAAGAAAGTTATTGCTTTAAAAAATAGTCATTTTAATAACAGATCACAGTGTGAAGCATCTTCTAAAGTTGTTGAAAAGTGTAAACAGAAGCAGCAGGGAAGGTCAAATTACTTCAATACCTTTTTTTCTACAAATATTCAACAGTTCAGCGTGTGGAATTTTCACTGAATGACAAATGTTCTGCACTTTGTGAGTGACTTTCATGATTAAACAAACAGCCCCAATTAAAAAAAAAAAAAGAAGTATACCATGACATTTTTGTGCTAATTTAACAACTTGACCCTAAAGTAAATTAAAATCAGAACAATACGTATCAGCCAAAATAAAGCAAAAAGAAAAACAAGTAATTTTTGTTCACGTATGCAAGCTATTAAAAAACATTGAAATATATAAAAAGTTGAGATTGAGCTCCTTTTTTAACAAAGCTTGTGTTTTGGAGGAGGAGGGCGAACACACACACACACACACACCGCCATTTTACTAACAAGGACGCTGTGGAGCAGCACACCCAAAAAAATGGAGGATTAAAACCAACATACAATTAGTTTGTTGCATTTGGCTCTTGAATTAACTTGCATGGGTGTTATTTCTTGACATGAAATCGACTTTAAACGGCATTAGCGAGGACGAGAAGGCGCCTAACTCAAGACTCAACATGGCGTCCGTTCACTCTCACCACTTCTGTTGACATCTACCAAAAAAACATATACATTCAGCAACAACAATTACCATTTCAAAAAGATAGGTCATCTCACCGGATTTGTGGGCGGGGCGAGAGAAAAAAAAACAATAGCCAAAAAAGCGACGACTTTACACCGAGTAAGGCCAACAATCTACCCTTATAGCCCCCAAAAGTATGTGCCCTTTTTTTTCGCAGTTATTGCAACGTCAATGGCGAGCGCAAGCCTATGGAATGAGTGCATGGAAGGGGGGGGTTCTGCCACTGAGGAGGCGGGGAGACGTTCTGTACATTCCTCAGCGATACATTCACTCTTCCTGCACATGGAGCCCTTGCACACAACAAGGCTGCAGCCATGCATGAGTTCATTCAAGTGGACGTGCACAACATGGCCGCGGCTGCCTATAGTCAACCTATATGCGCCCCGTCCCCTCCTCAAAAGTCCTCACAATTTCTGCAAACACAACCGCGTCGACTTACAGCGCCAACATTGTAATGTCAACGAGATTTCATTGATAAATGTATTGATTTCAACACCTGGCCCCCAAAAAAGTTTTTAGAGCGCGTTCTCGGGGGGACCCACACCCGAAAGTGCACAATTTAAATGTATAAGCCCCGAGCAATAAAAAGCGCGTTCTTTGTTTTAATGAACATATAGCTCCATATGTAAACACGGGCTAGAGATGTGGAGAAGACAAACAAGTCTAGAAAGTTCCTCCCCGACTCGTATTTCGTTCCATTTGTGCAAGTTTGAGCCAAAGTCCAACGGGCTCAACGTGGACTTAAACGCATCATTGGCGGGCTGCTTCATATAGAATAGTCGCTCGGCGGCAGCCAATCAGCGAGCGCGCTGAGGCCGAGCCACAGGCGGCTGTGGGAGCGGCCGTGCTGCCCTCCGATTGGCCGGGAGCAGCGGCCAATCGGAGGGCAGCAAGTGGTGTGCGGGAGAGAGCCCACTGAAAGGCAACATGGCCCCGCTTTGATCCACTCACTCAAGGGCCCCAACACTGCTTCTTTTTTTTTTTTTTTTTTTTAACTTTTTTTAACTTTTTAACTCAATGGAATCATACTGTAGAAGAGTATAAATTATGCCATTTACACTACTCATACACCACCTTAAATGCATTTTCCCATTGTTTTGTGTTTCAACATTTGAAAAATGATCACTTTAGCTTGTCACGTGGATAGTTATACTTGTAAAACAGACAATAAAATACCACATATTTTCATTCATTTCATTTTTTCATGTATTTCAGGCAATGACATAAAAAATTACAAAGTTGACAACACATAATAATATAAATTAATATAGTGCAAACGGTAATGTAGTAGGTAATGCATGATTGTCCAGTTTTGCCTGAAAGGGAGTGGGAAGAAGATAATTTATGTAATCCCACCCCCAGTTCTCCATTCAGTGATTATTCACATGAGTTTCACTCTTACTTTGCTCAAGGATTATAATACATATGTTGTATCATAGTGACATTACCACAAGTAACAATAATTATTACACTGTAACAATAATTTGTATCAACAATGTAGGAATAATGAATATACCAACAATGGTAATAGACAACATAGCAATAATGGTAAGGAAACATTGAGTACATGTTAACACTTTGAGACAGAGTACAGGAGTAGGTCAATTTAAAGACCCTCATCTGTATATTTGAACCAGACCCCATGTTTGTATAATAGTTTAAATTGATTAATAGTTTGACATTGCTTGTGTTGTAAGTCCAGTTTGTTCCATAGTTTTATTTGTCAATAATAACACTGTGAATTAATGAATTGTGTGTTGTTAAGGTGTGTGATGAGGTGGCAACTTGTCCAGGGTGTACCCCGCCTTCCGCCTGAATGCAGCTGAGATAGGCTCCAGCAACCAAAAGGGACAAGCGGTAAAAAAATGGATGGATGGATGGATGTTGTTAAGGTGGTGTATATTGTTCTAATAATGTTTATTGACCGGAAATTGAATTAAAACCTCACAAGTGACACTATGTCATATCCCAGCATCATTGTATTACAATGCCAATGCTTCGTTTTCATCAACACTGTTAGAAATGCATTATTCTAATTACATGGTTGTATAGTTTACAGTGGTTTCGCCCTGCTTTGCAGCTTCCTGAGAGGTGTTCCTAATATTTTGGTCCCCTTATCATCAATTACAAAACTGTACAATGGAGGTTTTAGATGTATGGCACTTTGCACAGATCAGGGTTGTCCAACAAAAATAAAATACCATTAAAAAAAAAGGGAGGAAATAGAGCAAAAAGCCAATATTTCTATAAAGGCATATGGTTTTTAGCCATATTTTTTGCCAAATTAAAAAATATATATAAACTGATCAAAGTATGTTTAGATATTTCAGTTACCACTGTAATTACCGGACTGTAAATAATGTAAAAAAAAGAGTATAAAGAAGTCATACTGTTCCATTACCTTTGTTCATACTACTGTCACTACTCAACTGCCAAAGAACTGTAGACACCTTAATATTTGTTGCTTCCTATACTGTTATACTATTTGATATTGCACTGGTACTGTATTTGACTACTGTACTTCTACTTGTACTGATACTTCTTGTGACTTATTGTGCAACGTATTGTCTTGTAATTAATGTACATCAGAGCTATTCCAATTTTTGTATTTTTTTGTATTTAGTGTATTATCTGCAACTAGTGTTTAGATCCCACTGTACGCAATATCTGAAGAGCATGGGGAAAAAAAGCATTTCACTGTAGTGTACTCTGCATGTGACTAATAAAACCTTAAACATTACTCTAGTGGGGATAATGTTTGGCCACTATAAATGGTTGATTAATGCAATTATCCACCAGCCAAAATATTAGGCACACCTACACACTCCAAAATAAACATGCTCAGTTTTGATTGACGCATTTTTCATTTCATGTTTATTTGCAGCGTCCGTCCTGGTAAATAAATCTACATGCTGCAATTCCACACCACTGTCATCTACGTCACAGAAATAATCCCTGATATTATAAAAGCAATTGTGTGTCGTTTTTATTTATGCTCGTTGTGTGCATGGCAACAGCCAACAGGCCCGTGTTTACGCCAGTGCCGTGACCTTTGACAACACACCAGACAAGAGATGTCCATTAAAAAAAGAACACCTTCTATACGTTAGGACGCCATGTTTTAATAGCCCCTCCCACTTCTTCCTGCAACGCCAATATGGCAGCCGGGACCTCGCGGTTGGACGGTTGGTGGTTTGTTCGGAGAACATTAGGCCGACGTGTTCACCGCTAAAGTGGCCCAACGAGGAAAAGCGTGACCCCCCCCCCAGAAAAACACGGTACATATAACTCAGGTGAAGGTGCACTCGGGTGTAGCTTTGAGTAACTTGGGGAGGGCAAGATGGACGCCCTCATTTTGAATAGCAATACGTGTTGGCCCAAAGTCAGTGTACCTTTTTGAAATGATATACTTTCAACGCGGCTCGTTATATATGTCTATTAACAGCGGGGCTGCGTGGAGTCATTTCATTTATGAATGGCCCCACCTCCATTCTGTGTCCACTTAGCAGCAACATGAGCGTGTCCATGCCCGCGCGCGTGCATGTTTTACTATGGCCGCCTCGACCAATCAGGAGGCAGAGCCGCCATTCTCGTAAAGATACTCCATTTTTTTTTTTTTTTCCGCTCCCCTCAACGCATCCACTCCCCTTCACCGCCGCCGCCGCCTTCGCCGCCTTCGCCGCCGCTGTCCCCACCCCAGATTCCCGAGCAATTTTCCCTCAATCCCAAAACACTTAATTGAGCAATTGGGAGTCCTCACGTGTGGGCTGATTTGTAGTTTGAACACGTGGCTCATTCAAAGAAAAAAAAAAAAAAAAAAAAGGCGTATTTCCCCTTTCCTCCTCTTCCTCCTCTTCCTCCTCCTCCTCTTCTTCGTCTTGTTGCTTGTGTCGACCCAGCAGAGGCGGGCGCCTGCCGTTAGCGTGTGTGTCACATTCTCCGTCTCTTCGCCCCAAAAAAGGCTTTTCGGAGGAAGACTCAAAAGTAGTTTCTCCTCCCTTTTCCCCCTCCACTCGTCGTGGTTTTGGAAGATTAATAATTAAGCGTTTATTTATTGCGCGGCGAAAGAGGGACGACGAGGGAGCGCAACCAGGCTGCCAATTTAAAAAATCTATCTTTTTTTTTTTTTTTTTCTTTTTAAATTGTTGCTGCTTTTTTTTAATTTTTTTTTTTTTTACTCCAAACACTGCAGACCCCCAGTGGGAAGCGTTGAGGTGGTCTGTGCGTGAATATGAATAAGCTATACATCGGCAACGTGAGCGCAGAGGCCAGCGAGGAGGACTTCGAAACTATCTTTGACAAATGGAAGATCCCCCACTCCGGTCCTTTTCTAGTCAAGACCGGCTATGCCTTCGTGGACTGTCCCGATGAGAAGACCGCGATGAAGGCAATCGATACTCTTTCAGGTGAGACCTTCTCTTGTGATATTTGTTTTAATGCGTTGTGCCTGCACGGGGTTAAAGGTCATCGGCTTCTCTGTGAACCATCTCGTGTGCTTTTTGTGTGGCCATTTTGCCCATGCTGACACACCAGGTGGTTTAATTGTGTTGCACAAATGTAGGCCAACTACGAAGCACACAGTGGCCCCCTTTTTTTTTCTCAAGAACATGTTTTTTTTTAAGCACACAAATGTTTTCCTTCTATAAAATATCCAAATCACTCATTATTTTATAGGTAAAGTTGAACTCCATGGAAAACTTCTGGAAGTCGAACATTCTGTGCCAAAACGCCAGAGGTGAGCGTTTTCATTTTAATTGAGCAAAAGTTTGTTGATATTGTTTTTTTAAGGTGTCCCCTAAATGTTGTGGGGGGTCAATGAAAAGGGGGCGTATGGTTGTAGCTACTCCCCCCCCCCTCTCTCTCGCCATGACTGTGGGGTGCTCCAAAAAAAATTGCCTTTCGGCTCAACCGTCATACCTTTTTTATTTTTTTTTGTTTCCCCATGCACAGATCCAATTTAAAAAGTGCAATGGCTGCACAGATAATGCCTTTCAATCAAGTTTTATCGTCATTTAGCTAGTGTAACAAAATGAGAAAGTGTTTAATAAAATACAAATAAAACACTCTTGGAGGAGGGGTGGCAGGCGTGCAGCACAGGCCTTCTGGAGTCGTCCATTTGAAGGATCTCCTCGTCACTACGCTGCCTTCCGCCCTCTCCTTTTGCACAATGTGCGTCTCTCTCTCGCTCATGCATGAGATGGACTCCCAGACACCATGCAGAATTAGAAACCCGGGGCCCAAAGTCACACAAAACCTGGTCTGCACACTTAACGATTGGAAGGTATTTCCAAACACTAGCTTCTTTATTTATTTAATTTTTTTTTTCAGAACCAGCAGCCTCATTCATACGTATTTTTATTTAAACTGATTTAACGTGGTGGCTTGATTA
>NC_084750.1:4996085-5051085 GCF_033978785.1 Entelurus aequoreus
ATCAGTGATCACATCAATATTATGTCAGTACGAAAATGAGTGACGGGACTCCGACTGGTGTGCTTTCACTCCAAAATACATCCTGAAACAACTTGAGGTAAAACTGTTGGCACGTTTTGTGCAGATTGACATCCATTCAAGCAAAATGTTTAAAATCATCGCTGGATGACATTCTGACAATAAAATTGTATTTGTGTTCAAATATCGGTGTCTTTCCTTGAGCAAATTTTAATTATAAAAGCGAGTAATCTGTGATTAATCATGATCCATCAGATTTTTAAAAATGTGATTAATCTGATTAGGAAAAAATGTATAACATTCATTGGACAGCCCAACTAAAAACAAATGTCCACTGCAGATGATGCTGGTTCTCAGGAAAATTCCCACAGTCTAAAATCCTTTTTATTTGAGAAAACAATAAGCTTGCCTCAAATAGTCAAATGTATTGGAATTAATTATAAAATGTGTGTGCCATGATAAATACCATTTTCAGTAACACACCGTTTGAATCTGAAGAATCAACACAGGACAATTAAACTGAGTCATTTTATGCTTGAAATTTGAAAAAAAATAGCTGCGTAGCAATTAAGGCTACAACAATTAATCGATTTAATTCAATTAGAAAAAAGCTTCGATTTAGATACTGTTGCTTTGATTAATTGTTTAATGAGTGCAAGTAGTTAAACATAGATCAAATCTGGACCTCACGGGGTGCCTGGAACCTAAAATACACTGATATAGTTTCTGCTAGGCTGCTGCAATAAAGCAAACATGAGAGCGGTGTGGTGAATGGGCAGCACATAGTTTTAAAAATATATATTTAACATGTTTTTTGATGCAACTATAAACTGTAAAGATAACCGCAGTAAATCGCCTGATGTTTGTAGATCAAAAATGATTGGAAAACATTGATTGATGACTGCACTTTGATAAACTAACTGACTGGGGCTAGCTTAAATGCTAACATGCAAACAAGAGACATTAACGTCTTTCACCATTAGGAATCGACATACCGCGATCTAAACTTGTATAACGCATTACTGTCTGAGCAACTGAGATATTTAATTGTGTACATTGAACCGACAAGCTGTGTTCTCTTAGAACAGAGTGATCCTTCTTACTCAGGGAAATATGAGACAGTGGTGTTTTTAGGGTGCGTTCAAGGACCGCTGAACAGAGTAGGATGCCACAACGCCCGTCAGAAATGATAATAAATAGATTGTTACACACATTTCATTTAAAGAAATCTTAAAATACAAAGCAGTATTTAAAACAATCGAAGCTTGGCCAATAAAACAGATAAAATACTAAAACACTCTTGGAAAAGCCACTATTTTGCATGTTTTGTTTCTTCCACTTCACTAATAGTGTCTATTTTAATTATAAAAATAAAACTTGTGTGTAAGTATTTTTTGCTATATATATATAGCTATGACACATTCCTACATACATGGTGAAACGCTTGATGTGCATTCATTAAAGTGTTATGACAAGCAGAAAAATATTTTATTCCAACAAATTTCCCTAAAATTTGCATGAGGCTATAGTGTTTGACCCAATTAATGGAACAACCAATGGATATATTACTGTATAGCTGCAGCCCTAGTAGCATTATTACAATACACTAGCATCATGTCAATATTGTTTTGAGGCAAAATCCCCCAACAAACTGAAGCAAAAGTGTCCTCAGCAGGGTTGGAATTAAAATGCCATCTTTTTATTTCTTAAATGGTTAACCATTTTTAGACAAGACACTAAAATATATTGAACTACTACACTGCTTGATTTAAATCAAAAACAAAAAAGCACTGACTGTGTGTGTGAGTGTGTGTGTGTGTGTGTGTGTGGGTGTGTGTGTGTGGGTGTGTGTGTGTGTGTGCGTGCGTCTGTGTGTGCGTCTGTGTGTGTGTAATAAGTGTTACATTTGAACTCCAATATATTTTATAGTGCCTTAATATTGATTGCACACTTGCATTTTTGGGGATATATTTAAAAGTTAAAGTGTGTGTGGCCCAATCTTGGGTCACAAATGTGCATTTGAGCCTCCCCGCCCTACTCGTCACTATCATTTGGTGTGTGCAGTGTACACTTGGAGTATTGTTAGACCTCAAGAAAGTGGTTCACATGGTAACTGACTCGTGGATTTGTCCAATTTCACCCTGATTCGCTCCTTGTGATCAAATATTCACAGACGGGCTTGCGTGTGTTTGTGTGCGATATGGTGGGCTGGCGGTTGCCTACGCATGCAGCTCCACGTCTACGCATGTTGCTAGCATGTGGCCGACAGTAGTTTGCCTTCTCCAAAGGTGACACGGAGGTCTCCCTCTCCCTCGAGAGGAGGGCTTTAGAAAAGAAGAGGCTAATCTTTTGACGCCAAGGCCTCGTGTGTATTTTATCAGCTAGATAGGAGTGGGTCATGGTGCGTGCAGGCCCTCAACGTGAGCGTGCGGCCGTCTTCCCGAGCTGTAGTAAGGTGGGTGGGCCTGGAGCCCTTTCCTTCCCGACCATGTGCTCCGATTCACAGAATGTGTAGCATGAGCTTGCTCCCCTCCCCCCTCCAGCCCTGTCTTCCTGCTGGAATGCACCCCACCCTTTTCCTGAATGGCCTGCATTCCCATTGGCCGGCCCCCGCGGAGCGACGTGCGGCTCAACCAGCCAGCAGCCGGCGTGGTGTTGAGTGGCAGGAGCGAGCCAATGAGCCGTAGTCGACATGGCAGAGAGGCGGGAGGATGCTTGGTTGGCGGATCAGCCAAGAGGTGTGTGTGTGTGTGTGTGTGTGTGTAAAGGGAGGGGGGGGGGTCTTGTTGGCTGGGAAGTGGGCTTGAGCACTTTGGGGGTGTGGTGTCGGGTTCAACAGAGCATGGTCAAAGGTCTTGGAACCCATGCTCCCCCTCTGGCCCGCAGTTGACCACGTCCATGAATTCAAATCCTGCGCCCCAAGCCAACTTGATGCCTCTCCACTTTTTTTTTTTCCGTCCCCCTACGTGAATAATTGTCTTAATTGGTCTTGTTTGTATTTTAAACTGAAGCCCCGCCCAGCAGAACATGAAATACACAATCCAATGACAGGCAACTCGAGTGCTGGAATAAATCTGCTGACTTTCTAAGTGTTAGACCTTCTTTTCATGGTTGTAGTTTGCAGTGCACTTCATCTAATGTCATATCACTAGTTTTTGTCACAGCTCTGGAATCTGATTAGAGGGCCTCTATTGAGTTCCTCAAAGGTTTGAGTAGGAGCCACAAGATATGTATAGATGTATATATTCTACGACGTGCTGTGGCTCGGCTATTCCGGCTTTTCCTGGAAAACAAAAAGTCCCAGTCAAAGCCGACAAATAATTTTTCCTCATGGATTTTTTTTCTTTTCCTGCAGGTCCTGGATGGCATGTTGGCCCAGTATGGTGCCGTAGAGAGCTGTGAACAAGGTACATTCAGTTTTTGCCTCGTAGAATGCGTGTAACTTGGGTCTAACGAGTGAGTGGCTCTGCCGTGTGCTCCTTCACAGTCAACACTGAGACGGAGACTGCAGTGGTCAATGTTCGCTACACAGCCAAGGACCAGGCCAGGCTGTGAGTACACAATCCATGCATCAACTCTTATTCTGGCCTAGAGATGTGTCTCACACATGCTCAAAAGCCAACTTGACTGGAATGCCAATGAGTTGGAAGCAAGCAGGGTTAAATGTGACATTTAGTGCCCCCTAGTGTTCACCAATCACTCGCTTGCCTGTGAAGTGCACTTCAAGCTTTGCTGCGGAACAAAAATCCAATGATCTGCATGCCATGCACGTTAGTGTCCCTAATATTTGAACCGTTTTCTGGACATAAATCATGTCTGGAAAGACCAAGACGTGCTTTTCTGTGCACAATAACATGGGTTTCCAATGGCTGGGAAGAATACAGAAAACCTCAGTTTGCTGCTAACTGAATAGGCAAAATTTTAATGTTCCAAAAAATGATAGGAAGGCCCTGGTTGTATCATATGCATGTCAACAGCAAAAGATGGTCCAGAGTAGCAAAATACCTTACTTTTATTTCTTTACTCAAGTAAAAGTGTTCATCCAAGTAATTAAGTAAGCGTTCATTGAAAAAACTACCGTATTTTACAGACCACAGGGTGCACTGATTGTAAGTAGCACTGCCGATGAGCGTGTCTATACAGGTCTACATAAAAAACCTCATACTTTAATTTTGTTTCTACATGTAAACAATTCCTTGTGGTCTACATAACATGCCATGCTGGGCAAAATATTGCATAGATGTTTTACAAACAATCTTCAAGACACTTTCTGACCGTCTCTTCAGTATACGTTGTTTTGTGAGCCTCCACTTCGACAGCGTCTTTTCCCCATCTTTGTTTTACCGCTAGTTTTTAGCGCTTCCATAGCGAGTCTACTGACGGATATAAGTTAGAAGTGTACACTACCTTATATTAGAAATGGCAACAGCGGAGGATGAATGCCCCTCAACAAGAGGATAGAGAAAAGGGAGCTTTTGATTACGGCGCGGACTCCAATGGCGGTCGCGCACAAATGTTCAGGACTTATGCAGATCCCAAATACACACCAGCAGGTACCAGAAGGTAAGAAAAGTTGGTTTTGCATAATATTGCCCAACAAAACACCAGAGAATGTCTAATAGGGGCCATTTGGGGGTCCTTATACAGACGCCATAATACCGTATGTTGAAGCACGGTACGTCTGACTATGTTAGCCGTAATGCCCCGACAATTCATCAAGCGGTGCGGCTTCATAGCTTACCAAAGTCGTACTAGAACATTCCGACAGATTTTTGAGCGCTGTGTGTAATGTTCTACATTTTCAATTAAACATCAGTTTTGGTGTTAATTGCTTACAAGTACTTGCTAGCGTCATTTATTGAACCGGCATCAACCTGCAGTCCACACGTATCTTATGTGTGACTGCCATCTACTGGTCAAACTTATCATTACACCATGTACCAACTAAAATTGCTTGGAGGTCGGTAAGCACAAGCAGAATTAATACGTACATTAGGCGCACCGGGTTATAAGGCGCACTGTCCATTTTGGAGAAAATTAAATGTCAAGAGTGCCTGAGTCTGGAAAAACACGGTACTCAAGGACAGAGTAACAAACTGAGTAACTTCCGATCTTATTTATTGGCTATATTTCAAAGTAGTTGCACAACAGTAGGTGTGTGTAGATGTGAGAGACTGACACTAATACTGCATGTGTGCACCTTTTACTGTCACTTGTCACGTTAGAATTGGTCTAAAGCAGGGGTCGGCAACCTTTACCACTCAAAGAGCCATTTTGGCAAGTTTCACAAATTAAAGAAAGTAATGGGAGCCACAAAAAAAATTTTTAAATTTAAAATGAAAAACACCGCATACAAAGCTTAAATGCTTTGTGCTATGTTAACCAGAGGTCTCAGACACACGCACCGGCACGCACTTTAATGTGGAAATTTGATGTTGGTGCAGCCCGCGAGTTTTGAATGAATGGCGCTTGATAGCGTCATACTTGCCAACCCTCTCATTTTTCCCGGGAGACTCCCGAATATCAGAGCGTGATGACACTGCATTTGGCGCCCTCTACAGTCTGCCCTAACAGTGTACCTGCGCGACCACACGTAGAATGCAATTTCAGCTTGCTCACGCAAGTGACAGCAAGGCGTACTACCTCAGCAGCCACACATCTTACACTGACGGTACCAATACCCAGAATCCCATGCAGCCCTAACTTCCGCTCAACCAACGCACGGAGAGGGGGGGGGTTGATGTGTGGGGGGATTTGGTGGTAGCGGGGGTGTATAATGTAGACCGGAAGAGTTAGGGCTGCATGGGATTCTGGGTAATGGTTGTGTTGTGTTTATGTTGTGTTACGGTGGGATGTTCTCCAGAAATGTGTTTTTCATTCTTTTTTGGTGTGGGTTCACAGTGTGGCGCATATTTGTAACGTAACAATGTTAAAGTTGTTTGATACGGCTACCGTCAGTGTAAGCTGACACACAGGCTGTCTCCTTTGTGTGCAAGTAATAACAACATGCAACATGTGGCTGGACTTGCACGCTGTATGTAAATGCTATAGAGGACAATTACTGCAGTGCAATTAGGGCACGCCCTTTATTTAGTAATTAGAGTGTAAATAGGATTATTTTTTCCCTGGGAGTAATCTATGAGAGACACTGAGATCCATAAATCTCCTGGGAAAATCGGGGGGGTCGGCATGTATGCAGCTGAGCCGCATCAGAGTGGTCAAGGAGCCGCATGCGGCTCCGGAGCCGCGGGTTGCCGACCCCTGGTCTAAAGTTAAAGCATCTAAAACTTACCGCAACATGTTTTCTCTCGTTGGAAGTCCTGTGGGCTGAAATATTTCTACCGACACAGATGATATAAATGTTGTTTTTCATAGTTTGTAAAGTAAACCTCGAAGAGCTGTGCTGCCCTGTCACTTTTTTAACTCTGCGGGGCGTCATTTGTGCTTGGATTGGTGGAGCGGAGTCATATGACAGTGCCCGCTGGAAGCAGTGTCTCTGGCCACTCAAAACAAAACGTTTTTTGCATGCAGCTAAATAAATGTATTTATCGGAATAGAACTCCATGTAACGGTAAAATGACCATTTCTTCTTCACAAAATACTTGATTAAAAGTATGTTGCATTAAAACGACTCTGAAAAGTACTATTCATCCAAAAGGTTAAAGCACCATAGCATTCATTACCTCCCTGCTTGACACTCAGCATCAAGGGTTGGAATTAGGGGTTAAATCACCAAAAATGATTCCCGGGCGCAGCCACCGCTGCTACTCACTGCTCCCCTCACCTCCCAGGGGGTGATCAAGGGTGATGGGTCAAATGTAGAGAATAATTTCGCCACACCTCGTGTGTGTGTGACAATCATTGGTACTTTAACTTATTTTAATCCAGATGGTGGAATATTGGCCAGACAAGTTCTCTTGATGCTCCTGAAAATGTATCTGGCAGTCATATCCCATAATTGCATTTAGATGTTAACTAAGTGTACTTGGAACACCCCCTTTCCATCGCCAGACTCGAGATGCCTCCTGGTGTCATCTACAGAACTGGAGCTCGCTTCCCTGCATAGACAATGTGGATGAAGACAAATGAAACTATTCTTTTCATCACCTCATTGCACATGTCGCCCTGGTCCATCATTACTTTCATCATTACATCATTTACATTATCAGCAAAAAGAAATATAAAAGAACTGCTGATCTTCCATTAAAAACCCTAGCATGTTTCCTCATGCTCTTGCATTTCTTCCAGGAAAACATCAGTAGAAGAGGACGTAAAACATGGGATCGCATTTGGCTAGTCTTTTAAATTTTTTCCCTCCAACGTCCATCCCTTTTCTTTGAAGTCTGACTCATGCAAATGATCGTTGCAAATGACTGTCCCAGTTTGATTGGAGAACTCCACACTTTCCTGGTCATTTGGAAATGTATGCAGTCCTGCCCCCTTCTTTAGTTGTGTTGCTGCAACAATACATTTTGTCTCATTCCTTCACATTCGGCTGGAAAATTAGATTTGTGATGCAGGTGCCAGCAAAACACAAACTACACAATACGACATTGCCTCCAGTCTTCTCAGCTGGCTGATGAAAGCACCGCCCACATTTTGGAGCCCGAAATGTTGGAAAAAAAGCATGCTTTGGGTGGAAATGTACCTGTGGACATCATTTTTAGGTCCAGAAGTATGAAATAAGTGCTAGTGTCAGCATTATAGGGCACCTTTTAAGAAAAAGGTATCAAACCTAAATAATAGCCCAAATTTCAGTTCTTACTAAATCAGCCATGTTTTGTTTCCTAGAGCGATGGAGAAGCTCAACGGCTCCATGATGGAAAACAGCGCGTTGAAAGTATCTTACATCCCAGACGAGACCGCCGCACCAGAGGGTCCTGCGCCAGGAGGTCGGAGAGGGTTCAACACCCGCGGGCCGCCACGGTCCGGCTCGCCGAGCCTGGGCGCCCGCCCCAAAGTGCAGTCGGACATCCCTCTTCGCATGCTGGTTCCCACGCAGTTCGTCGGGGCCATCATCGGCAAGGAGGGCGCGACGATACGCAACGTCACCAAACAGACCCACTCAAAGTTAGTAAGAAGAGAAACTGTCATTTCCCACTTTAATTATGGAATGCCATCACTTAAAATCCTTCATTGCAGGATTGACATCCATCGGAAAGAGAACGCAGGTGCCGCCGAGAAGCCTATAACCATTCACTCCACGGCTGAAGGCTGTTCCAATGCCTGCAAAACCATCATGGAGATCATGCAGAAGGAAGCACTTGACACGAAGTTGTGAGTTTGCACACTATTATTGCTGCACATGGCCATTGAGACGGTTTTATTATCAGTGGTGGAATAGAAAGGAGGCTGCATGGAGCCTAAAAATAGACCAGAGGTCTTATGGCAGCTCATGTTCAATGTGAAGGGCAATTGAACTCCACACGCTTGTGTTTCGTGCAGCACTGAGGAGATCCCGCTGAAAGTTCTCGTACACAACACCTTTGTCGGAAGATTAATCGGGAAGGAAGGACGCAACCTGAAGAAAATCGAGGTGGACACTGGGACCAAGATCACAATCTCACCGTAAGATGGATTTGTTTTTCTTTGCCATGGAGACCGTCGGATGTTTACTCTCTTGCTGCTCGCCCCTTTCCAGTCTGCAGGACTTGACCCTGTACAACCCAGAGCGGACCATCACGGTGAAGGGCACCATTGAGGCGTGTGCGAGGGCAGAGGAGGAAGTGATGAAGAAGATCAGAGAGTCGTATGAGAGCGACATGGCTGCTATGAACGTAAGTGTTCATTGTCGCAAAAAAAGACAACGCCGGTCAATTTCGTCTGTTTTATTTTCCTATACCCGATTTTTAATGTCAATGTGAACAGTGCAATTTCCAGTTCAAGTCCAGGCCTCCTTCGACTGCCACCTGAACGCTCCAGTCGCGTTCACCTGACCAATACGTCATCAAATAGCGCAAAGCGTTATTCTTCGCCAAAATAGACTGTTGACAAATGAGCGGAAAAGTAATGTTATAGGAAGTCAAGTCAAAGTTCCGCCACTCCTGTCTCCGACTGCTCGCCCACACGCTCTTTGGAGTGGACGTGGAAACAAATGTCCTGCAAATGCCAGAGCCAAAGTGCTTGCCCTCTTCCTTCTTAATCTTCTACACCAGGGATGGGCACACTTCGGCCTGTTGCTTCCTTAAATCCGGCCCGCCAAATATTAGAACAGAATTGAGCAAAGACCTGTTTTGAGAATTACCACAACAAAACTGATACTAGACTTGGACACACTGGCAAAAAGGGTGATCAACAACACAGAATGTAAGTGTTAACCCTTTAATACCATTTCTGTTATGATAATGTTGAAAAGAGATGTATTCTCATTAAAATGCCCATGTTTGAGAAGTCTACTCTTAGTTTCAATGGATATGAAATGCATCATGTGTTTGCCCGATCAGTCTGTCAAATTCAAAAAGCCAATGTGGCTCTTGAGCCACAAAGTTTGCCCACCCCTGTTCTACACGCAACAATTCTCTTGAGAAAATGTTGACATTGATTGCACAAAATCCTTGAAATTGCCTCAAATGTGCCAGCAATAAGACATACTGGAATAAAAGCCATGTGTACTTTACTGCAGCACGTGTGGCATCGTTAATTCATGTCTGCATGCAGGTTAGATTGCCTTCCCAATTTAATGTCATGTAAACGATGACAAAAAAAGATGGAATTGGACAAAAAAATCCGAACGTGAACATAGCCTAAAAAACACACTAAATACTTGCAACCGGGTATCTCAGTTGTGTTGCCAGTCAAAGCTGAGCAGGAGTTTATAGCGCAACTGTCATTAAAGTTATGGCTGTTATGCAAATATGTTAAGCAGCTGTAATGCTTAGATTTTTATTTGTTGAGCTGAGTTATAGTGCCACTGTTTTTAAACACTTCAGAAAGAAGAAAGTCTGTCCACATGAGTGGAGGTAAAAAAAAACCACAGCTGTTACGTGCATTTTGCCCAATAGAAGCCTGAAAAAGCAGCAGCCCCAAGCTGCCTTGGTAGCATTTTCACAAGCCACAACATCAATATACACATGTATTCAATATTGTGTACTTTATCTTTTAAAATCGGCACCCAGGGAACTTCATAATAGTTTTTTTGTTTTTGTCTGTGACTTTTTGGGCTGCATCAAATGAAACGAGCACTTGTACTTACCTTCATTTTCTCTTGTTGAATACGGTTGCACCTTTCTTACAACACAAAATAACCAGCTCAGTTTTATCCACACGCCAAAGCTGACAGAGTATTTGTGTGGACCTGACCTGAACTTGTTTCTCCACAGCTCCAGTCTAACCTGATCCCAGGCTTGAACTTGAATGCTCTGGGTCTGTTTCCCAGCGGCGCGCCTGGCATGGGTCCATCCATGTCCCATGTCCCCCCTCCTGGTCCCGGCGGCTCAGCGTATGGCGTAAGTGACGGCCTTTCCGTTCCAATCCCTTTTATTAGCGTGCGCCGCAGACGTGCTCGGGGTCAGAGCATTGCCGTCTGCCATGTTAGTCCCCACTTCCTGGCGACGCCTTATCTTTTTCTTCCCGTAGTGCAGTCCTTATGGGGCCGAGGGGCCATTTTGGGCTTCAATGATGTCGGCCAGTAGCCAGCCCCTGGCTGTAAGTCACCCGTCCCCAAAGAGCTTTTGCACGGCTTGTGGCTGCTTGCTGCGGGATGACATGGCAGGGTAGTCGGCACGTCACTGTCTTAAGCTTCCACTTCCACCTGTAGGCCCTTCTGGGCCCTTTAACCTACAGCGTGGGCACCAGCAGCTTCATGATGAGAGAAAAGGCTTCCCTCACACAAAGACAAGCACGATGGAGTCGTTGGACCATAGCTGGCGTATGGATTGGAGTATTGGTCTCCATCCAAAATCAATGATGTTTGGAGTGTGGCTGACTTGAGCGCTGGGAAACAGCGGCTGTGTCTTTGAAGAGGAGCAAGTCATGTGCTGTGGCATTTTGCATGACAGCTTCTTATTGTATTTGAGCTCTTTTGTGCCTGTAAGCCAAAAGCATAAAACTAATTTGTTTGTGGAATGAAATTAATAATTCAACACACCTGAGAGACTTCATAGTAAGGCTATTTTTTCCACACAATATTTTGTACATATGCAAACTAGCTTTTAGGATAACTTTATTGTACAGATGGGAAAACTGCTTTCCTCATCCAATTATGCAGTGTGAACCTTTTTTTTTTATTTATTACTACTCATTGGCCATTGGAATGGAGTCATAGCGCCACCTGTTGCTTTGGCATGCGCTTGTCGGCTTGAGTCCTTTTGTTCATGTGAACTAACGCAATTCTCTAATGTAATACGTTGCAGGGCTGGGCGATATGGCTGAAAACTATTGCCATATACTTGTTTGGTATTAATGATTGATATTTTTATGACCAATCAAAAATAGGGAGTACATTTTTTTTACGTAACCTCCCTCAGCTATCAAGGCATGGCAAACAGTCAATATAAACAAAATAGTAAAATCCCATTGAAAACTTGAAAATAACCTTGAAATTAAAGTGCAAAAAAAAAGGAAAATGTAAAAAATGCTGAATAAATTGTAAGAAAATAGTGCAAAGTGTGAAAATGTAAACCTAAAGAAACCTGAGAATAACTATTTTCTGCTTTTTTAGTGCCAAGACGTTACAGCTGTGCTCTTAAGGGTAAACACGGCGAAGGTGGACCACATTGGTCTGACTACGGTCCCTTTTAAAAAGCCCAAAAAAGTGCCATACTGTCAAGGTTTTAGCCACAATGTTTTTGCTTTCTGCAGCACCTATTTTTACTTTCAAATGTAATATGTGACACTGTTACCTGATTGGCTGTTAGTGTGTTACTCCCACTGATTAATGATCACTTGTGTTGCTCGATTTTCAGAGAGCAGGTGCGTTGCTTCAATACTTCTGCTTTCTTCCGACACAGAAGAAACATCTTGAACCTGTTTTTTTAATATTAGGTGTCTGTTGCGATCTTGTTGAATCGCCCTGCCCTAATACATTTCTCACGTGCATAATGCTTATTTACTTGTATTGCAGTGTGTGTTGCATGAATGAGTGCACACAGTCCCAATTAGCAGCGATGTGTTCCTACTCACCAGGGACACCCGGAGTCTGAGACGGTCCACCTGTTCATCCCCGCGCTTGCCGTGGGAGCAATCATCGGAAAGCAGGGTCAACATATCAAGCAGCTGTCGCACTTTGCCGGAGCCTCCATCAAGGTGAGTCTGCCGAGGACACGCTAGACGCAATCGAGCGATTGGTGGAAGCCAGAAGGTTTCACACCGCCGTCTGTCCTTCAGATTGCCCCCGCGGAAGGAATGGATCCCAAACAGAGGATGGTCATCATTGTCGGCCCCCCAGAGGCTCAGTTCAAGGTGTTGTAGCCCCACATGGCGCTTGATAGCCAGTAGGATCTTCTTTTACTCCACAGAAAAAGACACTGTTCATTCTATGGTTTGGCTGCAGGCTCAGTGTCGCATCTTTGGCAAGCTGAAGGAGGAGAATTTCTTTGGACCCAAGGAGGAGGTGAAGCTGGAGGCCCACATCAAGGTTCCCTCCTTTGCTGCCGGGAGGGTCATTGGCAAGGGTGGCAAAACGGTAATTCACAAAGACACGCGGTTTGAATCAAATCATCCGTTTACAATAGTCGTCGTCGTGATGTTTGCAGGTGAACGAGTTACAGAACCTGACCTGCGCTGAAGTGGTTGTGCCCAGGGACCAGACTCCTGACGAGAACGAGCAGGTCATCGTCAAGATCAGTGGACACTTCTTTGCATGCCAGGTGGGTCTCACTTTCTACAGTCATCAAAGATTCAATTCACATCATTTTCCAGAATCGCTTTGTTTTCAAAAGACCCTTCTTTAGGCTAACTGCACCTGTACGTCATGCATCAGCAGCCCAGTGGAGTTTTGTAACCTCCTCTTGAAAAGGCTCAGTTACCATCCATCTATCCATTTTCTACCGCTTGTCCCTTTCGGGGTCGGGGGGGGGGGGGGGCTGGAGCCTAGCTCAGCTGCATTCGGGCGGAAAGCGGGGTACACCCTGGTCAAGTTGCCACCTCATTGCAGGCTCTGTTACCATTTATATCCCAAATATCTGGATAGCAGCCAGTCACTTGGCAGAAGTCACCTTCCCATATAAAGGGGCTGTTGGCAATTTTTTTTCAAACCAAAAATATTACGCTGTTTTTTTTTTTTCTGTAGCCAGACCGGTTTCCTGACAGTATCGGCTACAACTGTGGTCTTCCCCAGAGGTTGTCACTGAATGTTGCTGTGACGTGTCTGCTCAGCTGATTCAAACCGTTTTTGGTGCCGTCTTCCTGCTTGTAGTTGCAGGCTGACGGCAGTCCCACCTCTTCAGGACTGTGTCCCAGGTGTGGGTAGGTTGGTGCGCCCCTTCGTCCCAATTCAGTCTGGGGGGGCGCGTTTGCTGATGTGGGTGCTGACGACCTGTGCATTGTCTCAATTCGTGAGGTGGTTCTCCCTCTTGCAGGGGTTTGCTCTTCTTCTGTTTGTCTGGTGGCCTATGTGCATGCTTCCGTTTCACATGTTCTGTGCTCTGTCTTCCTGATGCTAAAGGCTCTGCTGGTTCCTACCAGTTATGATTTGTTGCACGACAAACAAGGGATCTGATATATTACGTTGCATTTGTGTTCTTGGTCTAATTTGTCTTTAAGGCGGACTAACAACGGTCTTAGTTTAGTGTGAGGTTTGACCCCAGTATTGATGAGGACGGCCACACCCTCCGTTACGGAAAAACACACACACAGGTGTGGCTATAGGAGAAAATAAATGCATAAATCTTTGAAGACCTAATTGGGCTGCAAAAATTATAACCTATTGAATAACATTTGTTGGATGGCTTGCGATAGGTAACCTGACCTAACATCTCTATCGTGATATACATTTGCTAATGAATATTGCTAATTTACATTTCGCTTGTCCCTGTTAAATTTACGGGACCCAGCTAGAATGTGTTAACATGCATTATCACGATAAGACGATAGTATTACAAGCTGTCATCGGCCAAATTTGTATCATTTATCGTATACTGTATATCGCGCTACCCTACTTGTCACTCGCCACTGTCTCATCTACACTCACACACAGGGAGCGGGTGCACTTGCACCAAGGCAGTCATGTTTAATACTATGCCCTAGATATTAAAAATTAGATAACCGGCATGCACGTGTTACATATGTACGTAGTTGTTATAAGAGGGTGGAATATAATGCTTACGACACTTTAGGCGCCCTCTAGGCTTCAGCGTAAAGGTTGCAAACAGCCCCGTTAAGGCAACGCAATACGTTGTAAATTACTACTACTAATCCCAGCGATAATGGGGGGAACAGTACATTGAAAATAATAATAATTTGCTCTTTTCTAATAGTAAAATTGTAAAAATAGAATTAAATTATTGAGATGTATTGAATGGGTTTTTTAGTCTCGAGAACTAGGGTGTCCAAACTTTTTCCACCAAGGACAGCAAAGGGAAAAGTGAAAGTATACATGGGCCACTTTTTAATATTTTTTTGTTTTGTAAAAAAAAAAAAAGGTAAAAACATGTAATATATATTTAAAGACAAAACTTTGTCAGCTCTGTTATGGGTGACTAAGTACAATATTAGTTTTTCAGCTTTCTCATTGCATTCCTATTTTGTCTTTTTTCTACATTTTTACTAGGCCTGGGCAATGTTCCAAAAAAAAAAAAAAATGTTTTTTGTTTTTGTTTTTTACAAAAAATGTGATTCACGATAATTTTTTTCCCTACTTTTCAAATGAACCAATGAATACAAATGACAAAAGCGAGATTTGCTTTTATTTGATCAAAAACTAGTTGTATCTGTATCTTACACTCAGCAAAATTCTAACTTGTATACTATTGTTCTTTTTCGACCAGATATATATTGTACTTTTTATACAATAATTTTTCAAATAATTGAATGAAGAGCTTCCTCTGGGAGGAAATACTTCTGCTTGAATAAAATACTTCCGTAAACAAAAATGTAGCTTTGTAAATCGCACGCAAATGAATAATCCTCCAACATTAAGGTTAGCACTGCAAACTTAAAATGTCCGCCCTGTGAAAATATACTTCTGTAAATAAAAATGTAGCATTGCACATTGCATGCAAATCAATAAACTCCAATAAATAGTAAATAAATAATCAGATCAATAAGGTGCAAACTTAGAACTTCTGTCTTGAATAAAAATGTAGTATTGTACATGGTATTCAAATAAATAATCAAGTAAAACATTTAAAGGACTATGTAGTTTTAGTAAGTATATAAAGGCACAGAGGTGGGTAGAGTAGCCAGAAATTGTACTCAAGAGTGCTGTTACTTTAGAGATTTATTACTCAAGTAAAAGTAAGGAGTAGTCACCCAAATATTTACTTGAGTAAAAGTAAAAAGTATGTTGTGAAAAAACTACTCAAGTACTAAGTAACGGATGAGTAACCTGTTCGTTTAATGATGACGGCAAGAAATAATGCACAAAAACTTAAAAATAGCAATGAGCAAATTCAGAGCCAGGAATATCTCTTAAGCAACTAAAACAATAATATATATTAAATGATAACATTAAAATAAAAAAAATTAAGGCAAATTGAGCCACAATAACTTAACAGCAGTAGGCTCAGGCTCAGTAGGCATTGATTGATTGATTGAAACTTGTATTAGTAGATTGCACAGTACATATTCCGTACAATTGACCACTAAATGGTAACACCCCAATAAGTTTTTCAACGTCAATCAATTACTTAATAAATGACCAAGTCAAGGTGATCTACCTCATATATACATATACATACACAAATATTATATATATATATATATATATATATATATATATATATATATATATATATATATATATATATATATATATATATATATATATATATATATATATATATATACAGTATATAATTTATATTTATTTATTTTGCCGTTTTTGTTCACATGTTAAAGGTGTTTTTAATGAATATACATGCATGGTTAACATATAGATTCCTTTCTTTCATGAAGACAAGAATATAAGTTGGTGTATTACTGAGTCTGATGACTTGCATTGATTGTAATCAGACAGTAGTGCTGATAACGTCCATGTTTTCAAATGGAGGAGAAAAAAAGTTCCTCCTTTCTGTCTAATACCACACGAAAGTGGTTGGTTTTTGGCATCTTATTTGTCCAGCTTCCATATTCGTTTTTATACACTTTACAAGAAATACATTGGCGGAAAACTCCGTAGCTTGCTAGCTTGTTTGCGCTGGCTTTCGGAGACTCTTATTTTATTAGCGCAGGCGCAATAGAGCGGCACTTTTATTGTGAAGACAGGAACTGTGCGGTCAGTCTTTAGGCTTTTGAGAGAGGTACGGTTGAAATAAAAAAAAGTGTATTTTTTCCTTCACACTTTTGATTGATTGATTGAAACTTTTATTAGTAGATTGCACAGTACAGTACATATTCCTTACAATTGACCACTAAATGGTAACACCCGAATACGTTTTTCCAACTTGTTTAAGTCGGGGTCCACGTGTGACGGTCATGTGACCGCCTGACTCCGTTTGATTGGTGAAACGTCACCAGTGACTGCATCTGATTGGTGAAACAAAGCAAAGCAAAACAAACAAAGCGTGCATTAACAGATCGATAAAAAATCAGTAGCGAGTTGAATGTAGATAAATGGTGCAGAGTAAAAGTAGAGTTTATTCTCTATAAATATACTCAAGTAAAAGTATGTTGCATTAGAACTACTCTTAGAAGTACAATTTATCCCAAAAGTTACTCAAGTAGATGTAACAGAGTAAATGTAGGGCGTTACTACCCACCTCTGTAAAGGCAGACTTTTCTCTGAAGTATTCTGGGCTCCTTGTTAGTGTGTACTGATGTTAAAGACAATGTACACATCATATATTAATGATTAAATGCCTCATAATTCCACAAGAGTTTTGCAGCAGCATTCGAGCTGTCCAGTTTGGATGTGCAGAGCCACTGTTTTAGTGATCGCCCTGTGCATTGTTCTCCAACATGTGTTGGAGTCGTCGTACGTGCATCCTCATATAAATGAGTCCACCACAGTAAGACGCTTCTTAGCTGGTGTTAGTTGTTGCCATCTTGTTGGCCTTGTGAAGAGTTGCATTTCCCCCACTCGGCTCGATACTGTTTCAGATGCTGGAATAAGTTTGTTGTGCTGCTGCCTTTTTAAAAGAAACTTGTTGCCGCAAATCTAAACCACTGACAAAAATGGTCTTTTCTTTGGAATAAATGCCTTGTTCTCGTTAGCATTAGCATTAGCCATGTTTTGCTAGGCTTGTGAATCTCCTTACTGCCATCTCAGTACATTTTTAAAGTTATATTGAGTTCCATTGAAGTTTTCATGACATAGCTTTTAAAGTGTAACAAGTGTTTTAGGAGCATATGATGTGTCAAAGCTCGGCATGGCTACCCAACACAGTGGTTTTTTGGCACCGACCGAGTCCCGCTAGTCTTACTGGGCACCTATTTACGTAAAATCCAAGTGTGCCACGTTACTGCAGCTGGGTTGCGCTTGACGTCATGCCCGGTTGCCAACTCTTTGCACTTTGGCACTTGACAGTCACTCCAGCAGCACTGAGAGCAAACTCAAACTACCTCTAGGTAATGTTGCATTTTTCAATGCCAACAAATTGACTCAAAACGCTACATTGTAAGTAAAGTCAGGCTCCACCGTTTCACAAATGCGTTAGCTTGATGTCAATATACATTGGCTTTGCTATTGACATGCTACTTATTAGCATTAGCGATTTTACATAGCAATTTCAACATCTCCAAATGTGTAAATTAAAACTACAACGAAGATAAATCCATCAAACTATTTATAAAGCGCTTGTTGTACATAAAATAAATGCGACACAGTGCGTTACAAACTTAAAGAATACCCCGATGACCCAGATCCCTCATTATCACATACACACGCACACAACATACCCAAATACATAAACAAATAATGCATGGCTGACTACAGAGGAGCCAGGTGAGTAAACACTATCCCAGGAGCCATCTGCACCAGGAGGTCATCAGACCATGGTCACCAGGACGCTGACACAAAGAGCCCCCTCAAACATGGCCGATAACCCCTGATGCAGATGGCTCCCTCTGAGGAACGTTGGAGAGTAAAAATAATAAAATCTGTAAATGGTAAGAACCATGAGTAGAGATAAAGGATAAAATACAAGTAAGACATATGAACGTAAAAAATAAACACGAATAAAATGTGTACAGTAAATATATAATAAATAAATAGAACCAAATAAAATATTGCATAACTAAAGATAAAAAGTAAAGTACCAATGGCTTCAATCAAATTAATTAATTATTGGGTAAAAGCCACATCAAAAAGGTGGGTCTTAAGTAGAGATGTCCGATAATGGCTTTTTTGCCGATATCCGATATTCCGATATTGTCCAATTTTTAATTACCGATTCCGATATCAACCGATGGAATTAAAACTTTATTATGCCTAATTTTGTTGTGATGCCCCGCTGGATGCATTAAACAAAGTACCGTAACAAGGTTTTCCAAAATAAGAGAACAACTTCAACTCAAGTTATGGAAAAAAGTGCCAACTTGGCACTGCCATATTTATTATTGAAGTCACAAAGTGCATTTTTTTTTTTAACATGCCTCAAAACAGCAGCTTGGAATTTGGGACATGCTCTCCCTGAGATAATCCTAATACCCACTACAACTATGGGAAATACTATACTTTGACTTTCACAAAGTGCATTATTATTTTTATTTTTTTAACATGCCTCAAAACAACAGCTACAAAAACAATGAAGGCACACAGCTTCAGTCCAGAGTATACAAGAGTAATAAAGTAAACAATAACATAGTCCTCCTTTAGTAGACTGCCTGGCATACTGTATAACAGGAAATTATAAACTGGGCTTGTATGAGTAACACAAATGTGCTGCAAGCGAGTGGTGAGTGCTTGAAGTGGCCTAGCAGTCAGCCAGAGCTTCTGAAATGCTGCGTTGAGACAGGGCACCTCCACTCACTGCAAGCTGCTTTCGGTGTTTGCTTTTCATCCATCTTCCACTTGTATTCATCGTGTATCTCATGGTTCTTGAAGAGGTGGGAGATCAAATTGCTCGTATTAAAGGAAGACGTCTTGGTTCCGCCTCGCATAACCAACTTTTTGCAGTCATTGCAAATTGACAGTTTTTTATCCGTCAGACACACTTTAAAATAATCCCAAACCATAGACACGGTGTCGTTAGTCAGTCACCGAGCAAGCTCGCTTGTTGGCCACGGCTACAGCACCAGCAACAACACACTCTTGCTGTTGTTATACTCCGCTCGCGGTGGTTTGATAAGGTCAAGTGTCGCCAGTAAACCTCTCATGCTGCAGTCATCAACTCCTGTGTTGTGTGTGGGAGAGGAGGCTCTCCCTTCTCCCCTCTCTCACACTGACTGGAAGAAGCAACTGCTCTGTACTGCTCCCTACGTCCGTGTTTTACAGGATATGTACCGCTTCGTACAGCAGCGTTTTAAAAAGTAATTAATTTTAGTTTTTGAAACCGGTACCGATAATTTCCGATATTACATTTTAAAGCATTTATCGGCCGATAATATAGGCCGGCCGATATTATCGGACATCTCTAGTCTTTAGCCTGCTCTTAAACACATGAACTTTTGGAATAATTAGGAGATGAGTGCCGGAGGTTTATTGGGTAAAAGCAAATCTGAAAGATAAGAAGGCCCAATACCATAACAACATTTATAAACCATAAGAACCACCTTTAAAATTGATCCTGAAAGACACGGGGAGCCAATGCAGAGATTTTAAAACTGGTTTAATGTGAATCCGCCGTCTGGTGAGATGCTTGTTACAATCAAACGGCTGCTGCTTAATAAGTACAATACTTACAGTATTATAGGGGTGTAACGGTACGTGTATTTGTATTGAACCGTTTCGGTACCGGGGTTCCGGTTCGGAGGTGTACCGAACGAGTTTCCACACGGACATATTAAGTAGCGTAACGCACCTTGTGTAAACAATGCACACCGAGGCACAACACACGGCATGCTAGCAGCTAACGGGCTACGATAGACTGACCACACGTCCTCTTTTGCGGAGCTGTCAGGGCGGAGTTTCTTAAATACCTCAAATGTCCGGCATTTTGAGTTAGGATTGCGTGTATTTTCAATGTACGTTCAGGGTTAAGAAGGGGTTAAAAACAAAACAAATTGTGCATGCAGTAGCATTCGTGAGGGAGGGGCAGAGACAGAGAGAGCGAGAGAGTTATGATAAACGCGCATGCGTCACCAGGCTCTGCTTTTTATCCATAGATTTATCAGATTTAATTTTTTGTTATCTATAGCAGGGGTGTCAAAAGTGTGCCCCGGAGGCCATTTGCGGCCCACAGCTAATGTTTTAAAGGCCCACGGCACATTCTAAAAATACTATTAAAATAAACAAAAACATAACAAAAGTGAAATAAAAAAGCTTAAAGGTTAAATGTAATTTAGAAAAAGTTGCAATGTTGACTAATAAAACAAAGCTGTTTTTTTTTTCTTTCAAACTCATTGCTCAAAACATATTGAATCAAAATCAATGTTATGAATTATTGACCTATCCAAGGTTCCGATTACTTCACATCAAATATTCCACTGAGAAAAATATTTGGTGGAAGATTTTGCAAATTTGGTAAATAACTAACCCAAAAATTTATATTTTGTTGTTTTCTTACTGTACCGAAAATGAACCGAACCGTGACCTCTAAACAAAGGTACGTACCGAACCGACATTTTTGTGTACCGTTACACCCCTACAGTATTAACACTTTTTTAGGATGCAACAAAGGAAAGAAACACCATACATACAAACGACTGTCATCCAACGTCTAGATATAACTAGACAGCAGTTATAATAATTGGATTGTTTAAATGTTGCAATAAATATGATTTCATCATCACAAACAATTATTTATTCACACACGAGTACCGAACAATAGCGATTTCGAGAATTAGTACCGTAACGGGTGAAATGCTTATAAAACTGGAAAGGCATATTCATAAAAATGATAAGAGCGCTTTGAATTGTGAAAATTCCTTCTATACATGGGTCTGGAAGGTGTAATTGAGAGAACACTGTTTATCGAAAATAAATCATAACTCGCTAATTTCTCATTGTCTAGCAGACCAGGTTATAATGCCACCTACTGTACAGCGTTGTACTAACAAGCTGTATTCCCTGACAGTCCCATCATCATGTGTTTATGAGCAAGGGCAAACAGAGCGCTCAATATTTCTATAATGGTCTATTTGCAGTATTTCTGGCCCATTTGTATGGGAAACTGAGATGTGGTGCACAGGTGCCACACTCAAGGCCCAGGGGCCATCTCATTTATGTGGCCTGTGACAGTACTGATATTTTGAAGGTGTGACATCACGGGCTACATCACAGGTGTCAAAGCCTGGGGGTTAAATCTGGTCTGCCACATCTTAGGAAATAATGTGCGTCAATAAAGCACTTGATCTATATTATTAAATGTGTTCTTTCAACACAAAAGATTTGCATGCTATTTCTTCCAAACTTTATAATTATCTGACCATGCAACAAAATATTCCAACATGTTTTTGGGTGTCAAAAATAAATGCCAACCCTTATCGGAGCCTTGAGTATTGGCCGATAGCAATATCGGCACAAATATTGGTATATTTTGTAGCAGAAAATGTTAGGAAGTGTTTGATCAAGTGAAATTTGTCAGAATGATATTATGTTTGAAAAACACTAACCTTTTTTAAGATTCAACTTTTCATCAGATTTTTATGGTTCCGATTCTGCTTAACGGTTCGGTTTCTCTTATGGATTCTTATTTGGGAAAAGAGAAAAAGTGGGTTAGCATCAATTGAGTAGAGTTTAGAGCTAACGTGACCTTACAAAGCCCACAGGGATGTCTTAAGAAGCACATACGCAGCATAGAAAACAACTATTTGAAAAATAAAAATAATAAATCTTATTCTTTAGAATTTAACAAAATAAGAATGAAACGTGATATAATATATCACATGCAAAGGTGAGATATGTCAAGCCGTGATTAGCAGTTTATGAATAACCTTGAATTTAAAATGTCAATGTGGGGTTTTTAAAACTAAGCTATGATCATTACAATGATGATGAAGGCTTACATATGCATGTAATGAGTGAATATCACATGTTAGTTTCACATTTTGAAGTTCATAAATTTTCAAGAGTTTCTCCTGTAAAATTGAAATGAGTGAAAATGTGGTTAATGAAAACATGCAACTTTTCTCTGACTACAATTGAACATTCATATACTGGAAACCGGAATGTGTAGTGTGGCAAAGGATGCAAGCTTTTGACCACAAACTCACTGTTTGGTGATGTCCTTAGAGCGGCAGACGTGACCTGGAGTGAGTACTTACTCGCCGCCTCGGAGCCAATCTGTCTCTCTGGTCATGCTGATCTAAATGAAACCATTCATGCCAATTGAACAGCTAATGTCGCTAACATGATAGCACCTGTTGTATTTAGGCCAGAGGACTGCTGCTGGGATGTGATAGGAGCGGTTAAAAAACACGACATTCATTTAAGTTGCAGCACGCTGTGAGTTCAAATGTTTCAGCACATTGCTCCTATGTCAGGGGTCGGCAACCTTTACCACTCAAAGAGCCATTTTGGCAAGTTTCACAAATTAAAGAAAATAATGGGAGCCACAAAAAAAAATTTAAAATTTAAAATGAAAAACACCGCATACAAAGCTCTTTGTGCTATGTTAACCAGGGGTCTCCGACACACGCACCGGCACGCACTTTAATGTGGAAATTTGATGTTGGTGCGGCCCGCAAGTTTTGAATGAATGGCGCTTGATAGCGTCATACTTGCCAACTCTCTCATTTTTCCCGGGAGACTCCCGAATATCAGGGCATGATGACACTGCTTTTGGCGCCCTCTACAGCCTGCCCTAGCAGTGTACCTGCTCGACCACATGTAGAATGCAATTTCAGCTTGTTCACGTAAGTGACAGCAAGGCGTACTACCTCAGCAGCCACACATTTTACACTGACGGTACCAATACCCAGAATCCCATGCAGCTCTAACTCTTCCGCTCAACCAACGCACGGAGAGGGGGGGGTTGATGTGTGGGGGGATTTGGTGGTAGCGGGGGTGTATAATGTAGACCGGAAGAGTTAGGGCTGCATGGGATTCTGGGTATTGGTTGTGTTGTGTTTATGTTGTGTTACGGTGGGATGTTCTCCAGAAATGTGTTTTTCATTCTTTTTTGGTGTGGGTTCACAGTGTGGCGCATATTTGTAACGTAACAATGTTAAAGTTGTTTGATACGGCTACCGTCAGTGTAAGCTGTGTGGCTGATGAGTAAGTATGCTTTGCTGTCTCCTATGTGTGCAAGTAAAAGCAACATACAACTTGTGGCCGGGCTGGCACGCTGTTTGTAAATGCTATAGAGGACACTCCCTTTATTTAGTAATTAGAGTGTAAATAGGATTATATTTTCCCTGGGAGCTACCTATGAGAGACACTGAGATCCATAAATCTCCTGGGAAAATCGGGGGGGTCGGCAAGTATGTAGCTGAGCCGCATCAGAGTGGTCAAAGAGGTCAAAGAGCCGCATGCGGCTCCGGAGCCGCGGATTGCTGACCCCTGTCCTATGTCATCCTCTAGATCATACAGCAACCTTGCAGTTATTGCAATCATTTCTTGTAACATGGAGCCAAACTGTGGAGCCTTTCTGCGACCTGGGCACAATGTTGTCTGCACGTTGTGTAAGGAATGACCTCACTCCCGCCCGCAGGAACCCTTAAAGGAATCGTTTTGGGGGAAAATGGCAAGCGATTCCAAGGAATTGATATGCTGGGAACCAATTTTCGAGACCCATCCCTACCTATGACAGACTTACGCTGTCTTCGAATTGAAGTGGAATGGTAATGTTTGGGGACATCTAGTGGCCACAATAATCAAGTTGGGCTCATGTCCTGCATTGCTCAAGTGAAGCGCTTTGAGTGTCTAGAAAAGCGCTATATAAATCTAATCCATTATTATCATTATTAAATGTTTGCATCACAGCTTATATCGGACATTTTACACACAAGACCATTTCATCTGACATTTTTTTGTTGTTGTTGTTAGACCGATACCCAATATTATCACCTGGACTTATGATTTCAAAGCAAAGTAGAATAAATATGAGGCAGTTACACATTTACATTCCCATACAATATACCATACTTTCTGTGCTCTTGAGCGCACCAAACAAAATTTAGAATAAAAAAATATTTTTATATACTGTATTTTCCGCACTATAAGGCGCACCGGATTATAAGGCGCACCTTCAATGAATGGCATATTTCAAAACTTTGTTCATATATAAGGCGCACCGGATTATAAGGCGCACCTATGCATCCATTAGATCAGGGGTGTCAAAGTCAAATGGACGGAGGGCCAAATAAAAAATTTAGCTACAAGCCGAGGGCCGGACTGTTCGAATGTTCATTGAAAAATTTTTAAATGACGCATATAGTCTAGTGAACCTAATTGAACCTACTGAAAACCTAACAAATATATTCCAATATGATCAGATAAATAAAGCAATATTTTCTTATGGCTCTGTCAGTAATCTTTAATTTTCAACAGACACAAAAGACAAATTTCCTTTATATAAAAATCCCCATAACATGAACATTAAATGAAAGAAACCGGTATTCAAGGCACCATCAGTAGCCTATATTGTCTATTTTAGCAAAAGTGGGCTAAATTTACTTCAAAGAAAACAATAATAGCAATTTTCTATCATCCACTCAACTGAAATATTTTTAAAATATAATTAAATTGAAATACAATAAAATAAAGTGCAAAAATCTATAAATCAAAAACAACACTTTGTTTAAGGAGAAGTAACATGCAGTGAAAACAAATATTAAACTTTAACTTTTAAACTTGAATTGAGTAAAAACTCTAAATATGTGATTGCACAGTAATGTTCACATTAAACCCCCCTCCTCCCTCCGTGGGAGGGAGGCGAGTTGGGTGCCCGAAACCCCCCGCTGGTTTCGGCCCGCCCCTTGGCGCGCGTGGCACGGCGGGCTCCGCGACCCGACGGCTGGCCCTCGTGGCTTGACGGCGGGCGCGTCCCGACGGGCCGCGCGTAGGGGTCAAACGCAGAAGTCTCAGGGCCTCGTGGTGAGGGGGTGGCCTGCGGGTTTCGGCCCGCTTGACCCCCCCGCTCCGCTTGGCGCGCGCGGCACATGACGGGTTCCGCCACCGACGCTCGGGCTGCAGCCCGACGGTGGTGCGGGCCCGGCGGTGACGCGCGGTTTGGGGAAACAAAGCAGAAGTCTCAGGGCCTCGGGGCCGGGTTTCGGCCCGCCCCCTTGGCGCGCGTGGCACGGCGGGCTCCGCGACTGACGGCCGGGCTGCAGCCCTTCGGCCGGCAGGCGCGTCCCGGCGGGCCGCTCGCCCCCTTTCGGAACCTTGGACCGGCATCCGCTTGGTGCGTGTAAAAGATCTGCGGTCTGCGGGCCGGTTCTAATAATAAATCAAGATCATCCCAAGGGCCGTAAAAAACCTTCTCGCGGGCCGGATATGGCCCGCGGGCCTTGACTCTGACATATGTGCATTAGATGGAGTTGCGCTAAAGGGAATGTCAACAAAACAGTCAGGTCAGTCAAACTTTATTAATAGATTACAAACCAGCATTCTGACAACTCTGTTCACTCCCAAAATGAATAAACAGCTGTTTTATTATTTTCCCCGAGGTAAAGTCAATGACGTGGTGTTTTGTTTATCTTTTAACAGCAAGGTATAACATGTAGTGCAACATTTATATCACATAGTGGAGGGGAAATTTTCCCTGACTCAATAAACACGTAAATCAAACGTTAGTGCAATCACAATATAGTAACACTCGAAATAGTGCAGAGCTTTAACAATATCAATCACTCAATGTTGCTCAAACGTTAATGTCACACAACATACAAAATAAACATATAAAGCTCACTTTATGAAGTTATTCCTCATCCACGAATCCCTTGAATTCTTCTTCAGTGTCCAAATTAAACACCATTAATTCGTTTATGTTAAATTCTCTCGCTGATGCTCTATTCCCGTGTTCTACTGCGTGACTGATTGTCTTAAGTTTAAACTCTGCGTGTAAGCGTGTCTCTTAATGGAAGCCATTTTTGGGTTAGAAGAACTTCTTCTTCTACGGGGGAAAAAGAAGTTGGCGGCTGTTTACCGTAGTTGCGAGACCTAAACTTTATGAAAATGAAGTTTAAGTTTGTTTTGGCTCAATATTTGTCCACATATAAAGCGAACCGGATTATAAGGCGCACTGTCAGCTTTTGAGAAAATTGGAGGTTTTTAGGTGCGCCTCATAGTGCTGAAGATACGGTATATTAGCCACACTATAAGACGCAGATATGTACCGGTACAAAATATTCTGTAAATGTTTATTTACATACATTGTTTCCAAACGGTGTCTATGTCACGGCAGTAAAACGGCTGATCAAACAAACAGAAGTCATCGTCATGGACCCACTAGCTCTCCAATCAGCTAAACAGACTCAATAACTCCACGGTGACGTTTTGGTGAACTTACTGAGGAATTTGTGAAACTGAAACAATGCAGAAAGAATGCCGTTGTAAGTAAATAGTACTAACACAGTACATCTAGACGTGTTGGCATATTAGCTAATGCTAATGATGCTAGCTTGATTACGTAGCTCGTACAAATATGCATGAAAACACTCCTATAGACATCACACATGGGATGCTTTAGTAAGTAAGAATTGTTGTAGTTATATTGTAAAACTTACAAACGTTTGTTGGAGTGATGAATGAAGAATCCAGACAAGTAGGAACACTATGGACGGCTAGACGAAACGGATATACTTCCGGTTGAAGGCACAACACAGGAAATACATTATCAACTCGGTGAGCGAACTGGTCCAAAAGATGGCGTCACAAACAATACCACACATTTTCTGTTGGTGTTGAAAATGAAACATGGCTGTCAGCGAAGAAAAATCCATCAATGATCTGCATCGATTTTTTTTAAGCGACAGGGTTCAAAACTTGAAAAATAGTCTGAAAAATACAGTTTGCACTGTAAGAGGCAGCCCTCGAACAGCCAGGAAGAGGACTTTGACCCCTGACCTTGTCTTTTAACGTGACCTTTGACCTCCCCAGCTGGCCCAGAGGAAGATCCAGGAGATCCTGGCTCAGGTGAGGAGACAGCAGCAGCCCAAGCCGGCACCCGGAGGAGCCCAGCCTCCGCTGCCCCGCAGGAAGTGACGCCCCACCGGTGCTCCTGGAGGAAGCGGTGACTGAAGCTGCCTGGCTGCCCCAAGACGGAGGGGGGAGACGCTCATCTCGAAGGGGGGTCGAAGGTCGTTGGAAATCGACGAGAACATCCGGCCCCTCCTCGTCTCGCTCGAACTTTCACGTGTGGCTAAGAGACCGCCCCTCCCCCTCCCTCCCTCTCCCCCCTCGCTAAACCACGCCTCTCGAGCTCCACCCACCTCACCTGTCTGCATCACTGTGGGAACGTTGGCAGGACCGCCATCACGTCACCTGCCCTCACAGGTACGCACCCCTCCACCCCCCCCCTCACGGGTGTGTATCTATCCTCCCTTTCCCTTCCATCCCTCTTTTTTATTTGTCTTCTTTTTACTCTGCAACACTAAAGAAGAACTAAGGACCCTCCTCGCTTGACTCCACATTTGGTTTTTCACTCTCGGATTGGCCGACGAAGCTTTCTCATGAGAGGCAACAAAAGAAAGAGGAAAAAAGGCATTGCTTTCACGCCAGAGGTTAACTTGGGTGGAGAGTTGGCTCGGCCATGTTGTTTGAGGCCTGCAGGACCCCGGAGAGGGTGCGGCCAATCCAAGTGGCATTTTATATCAATTCGGATGCATTTTATAAATAGACCTATACATATGAGCTTATATATATATATCTATATATATATATATATATATTTAGAGGTGAGGGCAGCACTTTGGGAAAAGGTGCTGAACTGCTGCTGCCCGTCAAAAAGAATTGAATATGCATTTTACTTAACTACCTCAGGATCTAGTACCTCAGAAGAAAATGATGATATATAAATATATAAGAAGAAAAAAATTTCCTTTCTTTTTGCTTTTCTTTTTTTTTTTTGCTTTTGTGGTATTTTGTATACTTTATAAAGCTGATAGTCTTTGAACATTTTTTATTTTTTTAAGAAAAGTGGAAAATTCTTCCTTGGTCGGCTGCCAACGGACCTTGCCTTGAACTCTGGTGCGGCGTTGTCGGTGCGAGCGCCTCCACATGACCTGTACATAGCGTGGAGGTGGCGTCTCAGCATTCACAGCCAATCGCCTCACTTTCCCCCCCCTCCCCCGGGGCCAAACATCGTTTTTTTGTTGTTTTCGCAAGAAAAAGTGGAAAAGACGCCACCCGGCCGTAACACGGTTCCAGCGATGCCATTTGGGTTGGGGATTGACCTTGTTGCTTTGTGAAACCTTTCATTTGTGTCGGTCGCCTGACGCCGATCACTGCATGCCGAGGGTCGCTGAGGGGAGGGGGAGTCGCACTGATGGATGCCATTTTTCTTTTTAGTTACGACATTCTCTGTGACACAAAGTGACTTTCGAGGGGGGAGGGGGGAGTCCCACCGCCCCGCCCCTTCCTCCCCGGGAAAAGTCACTTGTGTGTTCGTGCCGAATGTAAATATGTTGATGGTGGTAGAAGTCGTGTACCACAGTAGAACGCCGTCTACCTCAGCTAAAGGGGGCTGGGCTTGGGGGGGTACTGTTGTGCCACTAAGCAGGCCCCCCCTTCTCCTCGCTTCCCACTGAGCGCCAGTGCGCACCTATACCTCAGCCCCTCCCCCCCATCAGAACACTTTTTTCCAACACGGGCGCCATCCTAACATCACCCCCAACCCCCCTCCTCTGCAGTTTGTTTGGATCTACCTCTTTAGACAAGTATTTGAAGTAGAGGCATTCTATTTGTTAGAATTAAACCCCTCCTCACCTTTTTCCAGAAATGAATGAAATGATAGAAAAGAAAAAAATCATGTACTCTTTAGAATTGAATCAAAAGTGAAAAAAAAAATCATTTTTCAATATTTATGTACTCTTTTTGGCTTAATTGAACTCAGACCATCGCCATTTATTTCTGCTTTCTCTTTTTGGTGGTGTGGCTTCCATGTATTTGAACTTCTTGCTTGGGTTTGTTTGTGGGGGGAAAAAGTCAAATCCCCTGTTTTGATTTAGCATTCAATAGTCAAGAATACAATTTTTTTTTGTCTTTTTTCAAAAGGGCCTGCCTTTTTTTCTTTCTGATTTGTAAGACTACAAAATAGATACAAGTCCTGTCTTGTTTTCCTCCTTTTTGTCTTTCACAAATGCTACTCAATTGCTGTATTTTTATGGTTTCTCTTGGTAGCTATCTTCTTCTGTTAGCTGCGTAACGCTGAACATTCTCTGACGGGACACATTTCAGGGATTGGGTTGGCTTTCTTTTTTTGTTTTTTTTGGAAAAGTGATCTAACTAGTACGGCATTAAAATCCCTACTTGCCCGTCTGCAAACAAGCTTGTGCCCTTTCACCCCCTGTCTCACACAGTTCCACTTGTCAAATGCCTCTGAATAAAGGACAGAAAAATCATTTTGATGAAATATCCTGTTTGTACGTCAAATTTAACACACAGTGTATAAAAACAGATGAATCCATCCGCATAACCTGGAATAAGTTAAGCCAAGGGTGTCCAATCCTTTTCCATCTTGATATTTTACTTTTGAAAAACAATACAACCATTAGGGCTTCCCTCAATGTGGGTGAATGTTAAAGGACCAATTCAAGTGTTTAAAATAAAGTCATTTAAATACTTTCAATGCTAAGATATCAAAAGATAAACTTCAGATCTATCCAATGACATTAAATTTTGTTTTTTTGGCTTTGTCCTTTTGGTCAAAAATCTTCATTAGCAAAAATAGAAAATATGCAGAATTCCCCTCCAAAAAAAGTGTAATTTGATGTGAGATAATTGAAGCCTTAAATAGCAAAATATTGCTTTTTGTTAACTTTTTTTTTTAGCATTTTAAAAATAAATAAATAAATCTGTCAAGTCCTTGGGGATCCAAAAGGCCTCAACTCATTAAAGTGTTAAATATGAGTCATTAACATTTTATTTTTTACTTTCAAGGCTTAAGTCTCGTGATCAACTTCAGATCGATCAGTTAATTTTGAGCAATGACCGTTTTAAAGTACAAATTGACCACACTGCAGTTTTGTTAATGTCAATGCAACATTTTCTTTCTTGGCTCTTGTATTTCACTTTTTAATGTTTTTTTGTAGTATTGTTAAAATGTGTCATGGGCTGTTAAAAATTAGCACTTTGGACCCCTGAGTTATTGTTAGCAAACCTTTTGTAGCAACTTGATTAATCGTAAAAAAAAATAAAATAAAAGATTTGACAGTGTAAGTGTTCACATGTGCATCAACTTAGACTTAGACAAACTTTATTGATCCACAAGGGAAATTGTTCCACACAGTAGCTGTTACAAAGGATGGAAAGCATCGTGCACACAAAGGCACAAAGAGGGCGAAAAACAAAAGGTATAAAGTAGACAAAATGTACCACAGTAGCAATATAACATGTAATATTTACGGTCATGTGATATTGTTTTAATGCGCCTTCAAAGCTGAAACTTAATACTTTGAGGTAAAAATGCTCCTTTAATCAGGTTAATCTGTCTTTTAAAAAAGCTGTTATGTTACATGTTTGTTATTAAATTCTGCTCCAGTTTCATACTGTAAAACTGAAATTAAGTATACTTGGCACCTCAAAAAAGCTTGCTTGAGAAAATTGTGCTTTTGACAAAAACTTTAGTGTCCATTACTGATTAATGCAAACCAAATGATTCCACTCATGAGCCAGGAGATTGTAAAATATTGATACAACCTGGTCCGGCCAACAAGTTACAAATATAGAGTTTATATGAACATAAATCTTGTTTTGCTATGAAATGTATAGGCAACGACTGTTATTGGGTGCCATGACAGAGGGCCACCTACAGGGGGCGCCGCTCAGTCAGCAGGTGATGCCGCTCCTCCGTGGAGGGGAAGAGCGCCTCCCTCAGGCGTATCACTCCGCCGCCGAACGCACCACGGCTGCGGGCGTCCTCCGCCAGGGGGCTCGCCACAGGGCGGTACACCCTGTAGCGTCTAGAAGAGAGACAATTAAGTAAAATATATATATATATAGATTTGGTTTGAAATGATGTTCCTTACCTGTACACCACACATGCAATAAGTGCAAAAAGTGCGAGCAGGACAGCGCTGGTAGTGAGGATCACCATCGAAGTGTCGGGCGTCTGGGACTCTATGGAGGAAGCTTAATGAACATCCTGCAACACTTTCTTGCCCCTATTTTGTGCACCTCACCTGGGCCCAGTTGGGACTTATTGACGGTGACGGTCGTGGTGGTCTGAGTCAGGCTGCGGGAGTCCTCCAGGGTGATGTTGACGCAGTAGGTGCCCGGCAGAGGGAAGCTTCTCCTCAGGTTCACCTCGCACTTGGCGGACGGCGGCACCTTGTCGCACACGATGCTGTGCACCCACGTGCACGTGGCGTCCGACACGATGGTACACGCCGACGTGGGGATGCTGACCGCCCAGGTGAGATGTTTTATTCCAAGTATTGTGGAGGTCTTCAATTAGTGTGTCCCACTCACCTGCCCAGGCATTTCACCAGGAAAGTGACGTCAGTCTTGGTTACTCTGGCGGCTATCACGTCAAGAATACGGCCGTTGGCCTCGCTCTGTAGTTGTTGCTTGGGCTCTGTGGAACATAATTGTCAGGTTTTACTTGTGAAAATGACAGAAAAATGCCTATTCTTAACAATTAAATGTATTTTTAATTCATAATCGTAGAAGTTTATCTTCGTCTGTTTGCTAGTTTACGTAAACATGCTAACTAGGCTAAAGCTAATGCTATTAGTGAGAACGTATTATTAAATAGAAGTAAACCAGTGATGTCAAACATGCGGCCCGTGGGCCGGATCAGGCCCTCGAACAGGTTCAATCCGGCCCGCGAGATGAATCAGTGTAAAATTGAGCTGCATTTTTAAATTAAATAAACTGTTTTTCTAAATGTGTCCACTGGATGTCGCAATAGCAATTCTGTTAGGCAAGCAAATTGTTTATATCGGGGCGAGCAAGTATACCAAGCAAGAGGTACACAGTAGCGGGGCTGGGACTCCTCCCCCCTGACCCAACGTAAAACACACAGGAGTAAAATAAACAATTGGTAACCCCACTTAAAATGCTGCATGAGACACATTGATATGGTTCTGTGAAAATTAGTTTCTTCTGTGAAAATTCAAAGAAAGTGAACAGTGGAAAGACAAATGAGGTAGTTGATACATAGAGGAGTTTTTATTTATGCTTTCTTATGTTTTTTGTTCAATCCTACATGGGCTGTGACTTAAAGTTGTATTGCTTTGTAGATACACTGAGATTAAGTCTAAATTAATTGTGTTCTTCATGGAGTTTTTGAAACTGTACCATTTTTTTCCGCAGATTTTTCAACTAACTTGAGTTGTTTTGTCAAGAGGATCATATGTGATATGTCCTTTTTTCAGAATGTGCTTGTTGTATTTTAGGCCAAAGTAAAACCAAGAAAACAATCTGAAGTTGCCGTAGTTGTATTTTAAAGTTATTATGCCATGATTTTACCAGTCCGGGCCACGTAGGAATAGATGGTTCTCCATGCGGCCCCTGAGCTAAAATGAGTTTGACACCCCTGAAGTAAACTAAAAACAAAGAATACCATTCAGGGATAAGTACGCTATCAAGTATCACAATTTGAAAAAAAAAATACCAGGACAGTTGTATTTTTCGGACTATAAATCGCAGTTTATTTTATAGTTTGGCCTGGGGTGCGACTTATCTCAGGAGCGACTTATGTGTGAAATTATTAACACATTACCGTAAAATATCAAATAATATTAGTTAGCTCATTCACGTAAGAGACTAGACCAGTGGTTCTTAACCTGGGTTCGATCGAACCCTAGAGGTTCGGTGAGTCGGCCTCAGGGGTTCGGTGGAGCCTCCGCCACGGAGGTAAAGACACATCCGACTTATCGTGTAAATAAATACTTCTCCCTATCGGCGTATTATGGATACCACCAAACAATGTTCCCTCTAATTTTCCATCTGATTTGCAGGTTTTTTGATTGATTGATTGAAACTTTCACTAGCAGATTGCAAAGGAAGAGAATACATTATATGAAACAGTACAGTTTACACCAGGGGTCACCAACGCGGTGCCCGCGGGCACCAGGTAGCCCGTAAGGACCAGATGAGTAGCCCGCTGACCTGTTCTAAAAATAGCTCAAATAGCAGCACTTACCAGTGAGCTGCCTCGATTTTTTTAATTTTATTTATTTACTAGCAAGCTGGTCTCGCTTTGCCCGACATTTGTAATTCTAAGAGAGACAAAACTCAAATAGAATTTGAAAATCCAAGAAAATATTTTAAAGACTTGGTCTTCACTTGTTTAAATAAATTCTTTTTTTTTTTACTTTGCTTCTTATAACTTTCAGAAAGACAATTTTAGAGAAAAAATACAACCTTAAAAATGATTTTAGGATTTTTAAACACATACCTTTTTACCTTTTAAATTCCTTCCTCTTCTTTCCTGACAATTTAAATAAATGTTCAAGTAAATTAATTTTTTTTATTGTAAAGAATAATAAATACATTTTAATTTAATTCTTCATTTTAGCTTCTGTTTTTTCAACGAAGAATATTTGTGAAATATTTCTTCAAACTTATGATTAAAATTAAAAAAAAATATTGTGGCAAATTTAGAAAATCTGTAGAATCAAATTTAAATCTTATTTTAAAGTCTTTTGAATTTCTTTTAAAATTTTTGTTCTGGAAAATCTAGAAGAAATAATGATTTGTCTTTGTTAGAAATATAGCTTGGTCCAATTTGTTATATATTCTAACAAAGTGCAGATTGGATTTTAAACTATTTAAAACATGTCATCAAAATTCTAAAATTAATCTTAATCAGGAAAAATGACTAATGATGTTCCATAAATTTTTTTTATTTTTTTTTCAAAAAGATTCGAATTAGCTAGTTTGTCTTCTTTTTTTCGGTTGAATTTTGAATTTTAAAGAGTCGAAATTGAAGACAAACTATGTTTCAAAATTTAATTGTCATTTTTTTTCGTGTTTTCTCCTTTTTTAAACCGTTCAATTAAGTGTAAATATCATTAATTATTAATAATAACATAGAGTTAAAGATAAATTGAGCAAATTGGCTATTTCTGGCAATTTATTTAAGTGTGTATCAAACTGGTAGCCCTTTGCATTAATCAGTACCCAAGAAGTAGCTCTTGGTTTCAAAAAGGTTGGTGACCCCTGGTTTACACAATACCAGTGGCGTGCCGTCACTAGAGGCAGGGGAGGCGGGGCCTCACCTGCCGTCATGGAAAGAAAAAAAATGTAAAAAGAAAAAAATAATTAAATTGTTATATATGTATCCAGTGATTATACTAAAGTTATTTTCCATTTAACTTCACCAGTTTTAGATTATTTTTATTTTTATTTTCACATTTGCCGTTCAAATACTGAGAAGAGACGGTGCGGTGATCAGCAGCCAGATGAGGCACGTCACTGATTTGTGCCTCAACATGGATTGTGCACAATGACTCGGCTAACTGCTGAGCTGCTGTGCAGTGAGACTGTATTGCTATATGAATTATATCAGCTAACTAAACTATGGCATAGTTTAGTTAGCTGAGGTATATAATGTACAGTGTATTTTGTCAAAAACTATGTGTGTAACGTATTTCTTGTGCTGAGCATTCATAAAACTGCTGCAAAAGACGTAATGGTTGAGGCTCGCAGTAATCCGGCCTCCTGGTGGTAGAGGGCGGTAGTGATCCCAGAGATCATTCCTTGGCCGCAGAAGAAAAAAAAACAAAAAACAAAAGTTTGCAAGCGATTGTTTATTTCCTCTAGCCTGGACTTTTATTAAAAACATGGAGGATTACATATGTAAAATAAAACAGTTTTCTAAACTGGACTTTCAATTGAAGCAGGAGGTAATAATTTAAGGTATACCAACGCCGGAGCTAAAAGGTTTGCTTTTGACTTCGGGACAGAAGACCCGTTCTTTTCAAACGGCGTGGTACACACGCAAAGGCTGTCCAACAAGAAAGTACGTAAGACCATAATGTTTTTTTTATTAAATGTGCTTTTTTGTTTACTACAGTTGTGTAAAGAATGCTGGTTTGAGCTTTTAAACATAACCCGTTAACTGCTGCCAATCACATGGTGAATAAGATACTATTTAGGGTTCATATGTTTGTAAATCTGACTGTGATGATGCAGTGCCTCACCAGACATTAACCTCACCGCACGCCACTTCACAATACAGTACATATTCCGTACAATTGACCACTAAATGGTAACACCCAAATAAGTTTTTCAACTTGTTTAAGTCGGGGTCCACGTTAATCAATTCATGTGAATGGGTGTAAGGTGTGTAATTTGTTGTGAGTTCATGCACTGTGTTGGTTTTGTTCTTACTGGTTCATTTTGTGCACCAGTAAAAAAACATAACTTTTTCTTGAATTTAAAAAAAAAACATTTTATTTTTCACTAAAGAAGGGTTCGGTGAATGAGCATATGAAACTGGTGGGGTTCGGTACTTCCAACAAGGTTAAGAACCACTGGACTAGACGTATAAGATTTCATGGGATTTAGCGATTAAGAGTGACAGATTGTTTTGTAAACGTATAGCGTGTTCTATATGTTATAGTTATTTGAATGACTCTTACCTTAATAAGTTACGTTAACATACCAGGCATGTTCTCAGTTGGTTATTTATGCGTCATATAACGTACACTTATTCAGCCTGTTGTTCACTATTCTTTATTTATTTTAAATTGCCTTTCAAATGTCTATTCTTGGTGTTGGGTTTTATCAAATAAATTTCCCCCAAAAATGCGACTTATACTCCAGTGCAACTTATGTTTTTTTTCTTCTTTATTATGCATTTTCGGCCAGTGCCATTTATACTCCGGAGCGATTTATACTCCGAAAAATACGGTAATTGCCGAAAATGTAATTTTACATATGTTTATTTTGTACTACAGTTGAGTAGTGGCTGCCATTAAGTGAAAGGGTTTAAAGCAGGGGTGTGAAATGTACGGCCCGAGGTTGGGATCAGGCCGCACGCGAACAGGTTTTATCCGGCCCACGGGATGAGTTTGGTAAGTATAAAAATGAGCCGAAATATTTGAATGAAAGAAACTGCTGTTCTAAATGTGTCCACTAGATGTCGCAATATCAATTCTTTGTATCTTTGTAGGTGATGATAAATAAACCACGTTAGTGCACCAGACGAGGAAAATGAGCAAACTACATAAATAACATCCTGTAATTTGATTTTGATATTTTTTTATCTTGATAGATTGAAAGTTAACATCAATGAGTTGACTGATGAACATTAATCACATAATTTATTCAGAAAGTATAAATAACGACAAATAAATATAGAATACTATTGAACGCAACATGTAAGTGTAAAAAAACAAAACATGTTTTGTACATTTTCAGAATGTACTTGTTCTATTTTGAAACAAAGAAAACAATTGGAAGCTGTCCTGTTTTTACCAGTGCGGCCCACTTAGGAGTAGATTTTTCTCCATGTGGCCCACTATTTAAAATGAGTTTGACACTCCTACACTAAACTAAAAAAATTATACCTTTTAGGGATGAATACGCTATCAAGTATCAACATTTAAAAAAAAAAAATACCAGGACAGTTTAATTACCGAAAATGTAATTTTACATTTGTTTATTGTGTACTACAGTTGAGTATTGGCTGCCATTAAGTGAACGTGTTTAAAGTAAAAGAAGAAGAGCTGGAGGAGGAAGTAGAAGAACAGCAACATAATGCAGTGTTTTAACAAGTGAATATTATAATTCAGATTTGAAGAATCAAACCTAGAATAGGTGAAATGTGTAATTTTAAAATAAAGGAAATCTCTGCAGTGAAGTTCTAGTTTTTGCAAAGTACAGTAAGAAAGGTTTATCTTCAACAGACAGTTGGCTATCGTACCTAAACATGCTAACTAAGCTAATACTAATGGTGTGAAAAGCTGCTATTGATAAATGGCATTCAATTAAAAAAAAAAAGACTATGATTCAGGGATGAATCCTCAAGTATCAAAACTTGGAAAAAAAAAATCTACCAGGATAGCCTAATTGTCTAAAATAATTCCACAAATGTTCATTTTGTTTGACAGTTCAGTACTGGCTGCAAATAAGAGCTGGAGGAGGAAGTAGAAGGAAAAAACAGTAGAACAAGAACAGGAACATAAAGCAGTGTATTCACCAGTGAAGATAATACCGATTTGAAAAATACAATTTAAATTTAGACAAAATATATTTTTAATAAACAAAAACGTGGTCTCAACTTTGCAATCTTCAGGTACAATAATAAATTAATTCCACTCTTTAAAAATTAATTGGGTCCTAGTAAATGCTTGTATCTGGTATTGGAGCTCAGTAGAAAGTGAATGTATAATTGTTTTTGTTTTTTTGACCACTTTTAAATCAAACTTTTATATACGTACACTTTTTATACACAGGCAAGTGGAAAACACAAAGTGCTGCAGAAAAAAACTGAAAAGGGAAGAAAACACAGCACTATTTTAAGGACAAACGCCATCGGAAAAATAGTATGAAACGCATGATAAAATATAAGTAAACGTAAAATATAAATAACACAGTAAGTTATTAACGTAATCGAGAGGATAATAATACTTTTAATAATTAAGATAGAAAACAAAATAAATAAAAACAAGGGTTTAACATTATCAGTAAAAAGCTAGCTTGTTACTTTTACTTTTTTTTTTCTATAATGTGTGCCTTTTTAAAAAAAAAAAAAAAAAAGCCCCAACGGTCAGTAGGTGGCAGTACCATACAACTGTTGAACCTCCAAATGATTGCCTTTTCCCTCCAAAACAAAAGCATCAGATCACATAAACACACTAAAAAAGGCTCCTTCCACCTACCGATGATGCTGATGTTACCCACAAACGTCCCGTACACGTAGCCGTAACACTCTTTGCCGTGGGGCACGCGCCTGCCGCGGACCCAATCTGGGGTGGAGGGGTCGGTCTCCGGGGTCGCATTGGACGGGAGGAACTCGTTGGTGGGGATCCCTGTTGTCATGGCGTCAGAAGCTGAGCTGGGCGTTGCTGAGACGGCAACAGAAAGCGTCACGATTAGTGTCCGATAATATCGGCCTGCCGATATTATCGGCCGATAAATGCGTTAAAATGTAATACCGGAAATTATCGGTATCGTTTTTTTTATTATCTGTATCGTTTTTTTTAAATTTTTTGTTTTTTTAAATTTTTTATTAAATCAACATAAAAAACACAAGATACACTTACAATTAGTGCACCAACCAAAAAAACCTCCCTCCCCCCATTTCTTTCTGTTATCAATATTCTGGTTCCTACATTATATATCAATATATATCAATACAGTCTGCAAGGGATACAGTCTGTAAGCACACATGATTGTGCATGCTGCTGGTCCACTAATAGTACTAAACTTTAACAGTTAATTTTACTCATTTTCATTAATTACTAGTTTCTATGTAACGGTTTTTATATTGTTTTACTTTCTTTTTTATTCAAGAAAATGTTTTTAATTTAGTTATCTTATTTTATTATTATTTTTAAAAAGTACCTTATCTTCACCATACATGGTTGTCCAAATTAGGCATAATAATGTGTTAATTCCACGACTGCATGTATCGGTTGATATCGGTATCGGTAATTAAAGAGTTGGACAATATCGGAATATCGGATATCGGCAAAAAGCCATTATCGGACATCCCTAGTCACGATGAGACAAACTGGATAGAATCAAGGCTTCAGACGCAGAAACTCACCTTGTGTCGTCTTTGTCGTCGTAGTAACAGGATTAGGTGGAAGTGTTGAAGCCTCTGAAAGACACACACACACACACACACACACACACACACACACACACACACACACACACACACACACACACACACACACACACACACACACACACACACACACACAGCAGAAACACAAGCATTACCACTGCAATTGTCCGTCAAGGATGACAATCCACTTAAGTAATAGAGTTGGAGGACCTAAATCTTCAAATTAAATTCCCAATTAGACGTAAAGACATGCAAATATTGCAACTTTACCACATCACCAATTTTTTGAAATATTGAAAAGCATTTTCTATTTTTTGGTCCTCTGTGAAGCATTTTCAAGCATAACATTGACTAAATAAACTAAACAGTATATCAATACTACAGTATTATTCTCCACTAGAGACCACACCAATGATGGTATTGGTATTTTTTTAAATAATTGTTTTTGTCATAAAAAAATAAAATCATGTGTGCTTACGGACTGTATCCCTGCTGACTGTATTGATCTATATTGATATCTAATGTAGGAACCAGAAATATTAATAATAGAAATAAACAACCCTTTTGTGCGAATGAGTTTTTTGGGCTGGTGCACTAATTGTAAGTGTATCTTGTGTTTTTTATGTTGATTTAATAAAAACATTTTTTATTTTTTTATTTTTTTATTTCTTGTGCCAGTACCAATCAATCCACGGACCGGTACCGGGCCACGGCCCGGTGGTTGGGGACTACTGGTCTAGGGGGCTCTCATAATGTTGGAAAACAAATTTAGAAGCCACTTTTTTATGCTCTAGCTATAAAAATATTTGATTGATAATGAATGATTTCTACTTTATGGTAATTTAAACTATTGTGTTAACTTATTTCTTTTATTTGACTGCTAAATTGTCATTAGATCATGTTGATATACGGTATAAATAACTACAATTGATATAATAAAATCATTAGTAAAATATGAATATAACTATTTTACATTGTTCCTTTTTAGATATACATGTTCTTCCTCTGTAATTAAACTAAAATTGACACTACCAATAAGTAAACAAGTGATATTTGTAATTTTTACAAATTATTTTACAATTAAAAAATACTACTCTTTTGCTGTAATATGCATTTCCAAACAAAGACACAAAGTATTCTCAATCAAGACAAAGTTAAATGATGAGGAATTATTAATTTCAAAGTTGTGCTTGTAGTAGTTTACCAGTAGAGGGCGGTGGCGTGGAGGCGTAGTTGGCCGTAGCTGGTGGACACTCCAAAGGAAACGCCGCCTCCACCACCAGCTTGACGGTCACGTTGCCCACGGCGGCGTAGGCGTGTGTGGTCATGGGGCGGTGGGTCACCAGCTGGTTGCCGTCTCTGAAGTCCCAGACGTAGTCAATGGCCGCCGCCTTTCGGAGATATCCGCTGGGGTCGTGGAGATGCACCTGGAAGAGCAGGTCCTCGTCGCGGAAGAACACGTTGTCCGGCTGATGGACCGCGGCCTTCTGGGAGATGTCCACCGCCAGCGGGATCGTATCTGGTAGAATCAAACACCATCTACGCGTTAGCTTCTTCAAGACGCTACGGCCCAAGGAGGCTGGTCTCCACCTGTCACGTAGAAAACCACGTTGTCGTTACTCAGGGGGCTGTACTTCCTGTCTTCCTGTTTACGGTAGACCAGGACCTCCATCACCTCTGCTCCCACTGGGATGACGGAGGTGTTGAGGGTCAGGGTGGAGAACGAGTTGTCGTTTGTCTGAAAGTATTGACCTGGAGCAGGACAAGAAGCAAAAGTAGCAGGAGTGATGATATCAAAGGATACTGAAGCATGGATGCCTTACGAACCGTATTGTGTGTGTCGCATTAAGACATTTAAGTGCCACGCACCAGACTGTGTTTTTCGAGGACTGCGCGCATTAAATGAAGGCCTCAAACATTGGTTTCATCATCCATCTTAAGGCAATGAAGAAAATGGAAGCGTGGGCTCATGTTTACCTTATAGCGTCAAATAATGTAAATGTTCTTCTTTTTTTGTTTACAATTTGGATCACTGACCAGAGTTGCACCTTTCGTTGTCCTTTCTTTGTGAAAAAAGTCAACTCTATTTGCTAATTTCATTCTATTGCAAGTAGAGATGTCCGATAATGGCTTTTTTGCCGATATTCCGATATTGTCCAACTCTTAATTACCGATTCCGATATCAACCGATACCGATATATACAGTCGTGGGATTTAATACATTATTATGCCTAATTTTGTTGTGATGCCCCGCTGGATGCATTAAGCAATGTAACAAGGTTTTCCAAAATAAATCAACTCAAGTTATGGAAAAACATGCCAACATGGCACTGCCATATTTATTATTGAAGTCACAAAGTGCATTATTTTTTTTAGCATAGAATTTGGGACATACTCTCCCTGAGAGAGCATGAGGAGGTTTAGGTGGGCGGGGTTGAGGTGGGAGGGTAGGGGGTAGCGGGGGTGTATATTGTAGCGTTCCGGAAGAGTTAGTGCTGCAAGGTGTTCTGGGTATTTGTTCTGTTGTGTTTATGTTGTGTTACGGTGCGGATGTTCTCCTGAAATGTGTTTGTCATTCTTGTTTGGCGCATATTTGTAACAGTGTTAAACTTGCTTACACGGCCACCCTCAATGTGACCTGTATGGCTGTTGACCAAGAATGCCTTGCATTCACTTGTGTGTGTGAAAAGCCGTAGATATTATGTGATTGGGCCGACACGCAAAAGCAGTGCCTTTAAGGCACGCCCCCAATATTGTTGCCTGGGTGGAAATCGGGAGAATGGTTGCCCTGGGAGATTTTCGGGAGGGGCAGTGAAATTCGGGAGTTTCCCGGGAAAATCGGGAGGGTTGGCAAGTATGACTGGGAGACGCAACTGCTCTGTACTTCTCGCTACGTCCGTGTACCACTCCGTACAGCGGCGTTTTAAAAAGTCATAAATTTTACTTTTTGAAACCGAAACCGATAATTTCCGATATTACATTTTAAAGCATTTATCGGCCGGTAATATCGGCAGTCCAATATTATCGGACATCTCTAATTGCAAGTTTAGCGGTACTGTCCCAAATAAATATCGCTTTCTAAAATATACTAGTATTAAATATAAAACCGGTGTGTCACCCAAAACCAAGCTACAATTGTATATTGTGCAGCAATGTTGTAATAATAGGAGCAAACTGCTGAGCCAGCATTATTACAGGTGATGAGTTGATTGTAAACAATATCACAAGTCTAACAGTTTCACACCAACATCCAAGTAGCGCCATCTTGTGGAGGTGATGACAACTACATTAAGAGGTTGCCTACAGCCACAGCTGCTGCTCTAATTCCAGACCGTGGTGGTTCGTTGAAAATAATCGTTTTTGCAGGGGTGCTCAAAAAATTAATTTACATCTAAATCGACATTTTTATTTATTCCCATTTTAAGTCAATGTATAGTTTTCAAAAATCGATCGGAAAAAAAAGTCTTTCTTTGCTACTTTTTGTAAAGAATTTGTTTTATTAAAAATACAATTAATTAAAAACAACTATTTATATATTTTTTAGTATTGTATTTGTATGTCTTCTCAATTGCTTTGTAAATGTCTATCCTCAGTATTGTAAAGCGGGGATTGGGTTGCTCTATTGTCTTTTTTTAGATTGATGACAATTTTGTAATGAACATTTTTATAATGTACTTTTAAAAGGAGGTTTTTCCGGCCAACACTGTGCATATCAGTCACACCTCAGCAGCCGAGAGGAGCTTTTGTCACTTGGGATCTGTTTTGTAAAGCTTTTATTATCACGTATATAGCAAATAATACAATACAAGAGTGGTGTAGAATGGATTGTGAATCAAACCGTCAGCCAAAAAAAGAGTCCGCCCTCGACTTTTTAGTGTGTGTGTGCCTGGGAGTCTCACCCATGGTGTGCCACACGTAGACGTAGTTCTTGTCCCTCCAGTCGCCTTTTGGTAAAGGCTTGCCATCGGGGAACGTGTTGCATTTGGCCGGGTTCGTGCATTTCCCAAATCCAAAGTGATCCATCCAAGTCGTCCAGTTGTACATGAAGCCAGGGCGCACTTGTCCGTTTGCTGCCAAGAGAAGGAAGTGAAGCGTGCGCTTGCTGGTGGTGGTTTGATCACAATATCTTTTTTGTGGCAGTACCTGAGGCCTCCAGCTCCATGGCGTCGTCGCAGCGGTCATCCCATACTAGGTTCCCCGAGGCGTCCTCCTTCTGGCACGGGGCGTACTTGAGCTTGGCCGTGAAGGAGATGATGGAGCCGCTCAAAGCGGGACTGTCGCTGGTGAGTTTGACTGTAGGCTTGCCTGCAGGGACACGCAGCACTTCAACACCTCACTTGGGGCTCAATCAAACTGCTGCCACTGAGGGCCGCACACTCAACCATTAAAGCATTTTTTGATCTTCAGATCAACTTACAACTTTTATCTGTTCGATATAAAATACATTTTCTTTTTCAAGTTTTATGCTCTTTTTGTTAAAGAAAATCCAGTTTTTTTATTGCAAAAACACAAAACATACAACATTTTACCTCCCAAAAAGTGGAATATGTTATGATCCGCTGCCCGGATCATAGTCTGTTTAAGTTTTTCGAGTCACTTGTGTTTTCTGTTAGTTTTGGACTCCTTTAGTTCCTGTTTATGCACCTCTGAGTTTGTTACCATGGCTACGTATTAGTTTCACCTGCCTCTTGTGTTCGGGACGCGCACATGTTTTGTAATCAGAGATATTATTTAAACCTGCCTTTGCCAGTCAGTCGGTCTGGCTTCTTTGTTTGCGTCACATTACTGTTACGTAAGTTTTGCTTGTCTCATAGCCCCTGCTAGTGATCTCTAGTCTGTGCTAAGTAGTAGCCTTAGCTTCAGGTGCGATCGGCACCTTGTTCCGTCGGTTTGTTTTTGTTTTTTCTTTGAGTGTTAGTTTAAGGTTAAATCAGGTTCCTACCTGCAAGTCCTGTCCGGAGTCGTCCGTTTGCATCCTGGGAGAACAAACCTCGCAGTAGGGATGATACTCGAAACCGATTTTCCCGGTTGTTCGATAAGAAAAGAACAGAGTCCTCGGACTCGAATCCCTTTTTGAGAACCGTTACCCGTTATCGAGACCACTATAGTAAAGAAAAAGAGTTGGTTCTTTATTCGAATCCCTGGGAACGAATATCGTCCCGACCAGAAATGCTCCGTGTGACATCACAAGAAATGACGTCACGTAGCTCAGTTATTAGGCGCAGATAGCGAAAGCAGGAAAAAAATGGAACGGAAAAAGCGCTCCAAGGTGTAATAAAGTTCAAAACAAAAGGTATAATCCAATGAATAACTTTACTGAGAGATTTGAGCAGGGTAAAACACATGACGAACACTTTTACTACCAACCGGAAACATAGCAACCAGGCTAGCAACGCACCTCCTTTACGGCAGCTGTCGCAACGTTCTTAAAGCAACCGCAGCACATACGTATAAATACAATATATATGACATGATCTCCCTTTTTTAACTTTTGTTTTTCTTTCCTTGTAAACAAAACAAAATCACACTGTATATGTGTTGTCTGTCTAATTATAAATAATGTAGACGAGGCGTGTTGGCTTAGTTCTTGACGTTTACTTTCACAGAGTGCTCATAACCTCATTCTTAGCTGCCGGGTGACGACATGCAACAACACTTTTCGGGGCTACCGCGCATGCTCGTCACTCCCGTTGCATGATGGGTAGTGTAGTTGTTATATTCCCTAGCTCATAACATCTTTCCCCCTATAAAGAAATAATGTTAAAGTTAAGTTAAAGTACCAATGATTGTCACACACACACTAGGTGTGGTGAAAATTTTCCTCTGCATTTGACCCATCCCCTTGATCACGCCCTGGGAAGTGAGGGGAGCAGTGGGGAGCAGTGGGCAGCAGCGGTGCCGCGCCCGGGAATCATTTTTGACTCAATAAAGTGTATTTCTTTTTTTAGCTTTAACCTTTCATTTTTTAGCATTGTAACCACATTTGCAAACAACTTTTCTCTTCATAGAATTTTCTTTCAAAAAAGAAATAAAGTGCAAAAATGTCAAAGCATCATAACAAACAGTTATGTCAAATAGCAGCAGAATTGCACTTTTTGGAGAGCTGTATTATTTTCAGTTTTGTGCCCAAGGGACTGATTTTATTTAACACTATATTATTATTTATACACCTATAGTGATCACAGAGACAGGTTGTTTTTGTGTTACTGTATATATTTGTTTTTCTGAAAAATCCCTCTTAATATACTTTGGGTAACAACAGTCAATATTTATTTATTTTATTTTATTTTTTTAGGGGGGTAACAGTCAATATTTATTTATTTATTAGATAAAAAAATGTTCTTATATAATAAAAGTGAGCTTTTTTATAAACCAAATATTGTGTGTTTTTTTCCATATACAACAACCTATCTGGACTCCATAAGAGAATCGATAAGGAATCGGTTCGATAAGAGGATTCGATAATAGGCTCGAACTCGATAATTTCTTATCAAACATCATCCCTACCTCGCAGTAAGCGCAACCCCACCGTAACAGAATATTTTATGTACAATAATTGAAGCCTCAAATAGGTCAACAATTCATGACATTGATTTTAATTCATTATTCATTTTTGAGAAATGACAGTTTAGGAAGGAAATCCCACAACAATTTTAAGGGATCCAACAGGGTGGAGTGTGTCAAAAATAAGTGAGAGTTTCCCCTTTATGTAATTGAATGTGGCGGACCGCCACAGCATTTTTTTTTATTACCACACTTTAAAAAAAAAAAAAAAAAAAATGTTTTAACTTGAAATCAAATTACATTAATACAATTTATTGTAGCCCCCAGAAGAAATCACACAACGTCCAACGCTATTTTTTTACTTTTATTACCAATCTTATTATAACAAACGGCACAATTCCAAAAGGTTATACCTCTCGTGTACACACTTTTGTCTCCGTAAGTCACTGTCCGCGCTTCCCTGCCGCACACACAACAACACTTCCTCATTCTCCACCAATCACCTTTCAGGCTCGGACGGTGTGTTTGTAAACATGGTGTTAATGTTTTATGTTTGTGATGTTTGTTGACTGACATCAAACCACAAACATAAAACCTTAACACCAGCAGGTCGTTACAGTACGAATTGATATAAATACCCTATTATTTGTGCACTATTGACAAGTGATGTATTGAAAACTTGACCACGGAAAAAAGACTTTGATCACAGAAAACCGCGCTACGGAAACCGGATGTAAACAAAACACATGCCGTTGTCTGGAGCGTTGTCAGCATGTCTGTGATGTGGACGTAACCAGATATACCCAACGACAGCCATCTACAAAATATGCAAATATTAAGAGGACAGTGACAAGAGGAAGTCCAACTGGAGCAGCAGCGCCAAGCAAGTGTGACGTTATGCTCGCTGCAGCCTCTTTAGTCAGGGACATGGAGGGACAGAAGTAGAGTCTCTAAACACGACTACATTCTATAATAACACCAGAAGAAGATTAGATTTGTTGCTAGTAGTTTTTAATTGAAAAAATCTCTAGACTGAGACTTGAAAAATCCTCAAAGTACATTGTAGAATAAGTAATTGAAAATATGGCAAAACGATCTTAATACTAATTAATAATAAGAGATCTGTTTTTAAATGTATGTGTACATTTTTTAACCTTTTTATCCAATCTAATGGACTTTATTTATAGCACATTTTAGAAAACAATAAAAGTTTCACAAAGTGCTGCACAAGAGTTAAAACACACATTTATTTAGAAGCAGGGTAAAACTAAGGAGAGTGAATTGTAAAAAACATTTTTGAAGAAAATCATATCATTACAGGCAAATTATTTGATTACGTCATTGTGACCACGCCCATAACCACACCCCCACCGCCGCAGGTATCTTGGCAGTCTCGGGGAAACCCTCTTAGTCATATATTCTTTTTTACTTTCAATGCTTGATCAATCAATGCTTGAATGTAGATCAACTTCAGATCTCTCTGAAGATTATTTTTGGAAGGTTTTTTTGTTGGTTTAATGCCCTTTTTTTCATAGAAAACTTTTTTTTTATGGCAAACACACAAAATATGCAAATTTCACCCCAAAAAATATTCCAAAGTGTAATATTTGGAAGTCACGCTATTATAGTCATCAATAGGTTAATAATTCATAACAACATTGACCGCGACGCAACACGACCTGACCTCGGATAAGCGGAAGAAAATGGATGGATGGATCGAACTTTGATTTTGATTCATTATTCTTTTTTGAGCAATGACAGTTTTAAAGAAAAAAAACAGCCTGCGTGGCAGCTTTGCGTTATTAGAGTCAACATTGCAACTTTTTCTCGATAAATTTCAAATTTTGTGATGTTCTTTTATTCCACTTTTTTGAAATAGTATTTTTAGAATGTGCAGCGTGCCGTTAAAACATTATCTGCGGGCCGCACTTTGGACACCTTTGGGCTAAAACCAGGTGGAACACTGACCTCGTCTGTTCATGAGCTCGTTGTTCTTTGGTTTCATTGGCGGGTAGATGTAGGCGTCCCACGGGTGGGTGTCAGGACCCCAGCCAGGGATGGGCGGGATGGGGTAAGGAATCTTTCCTGGTATTAAGTGCTTGTGGGGGAACATGTCTGCATACGCTGGAGAAAGAAACAGAAGTTATATGCAGTGACTGACAAAACAATAAAACTCACAATAATGCCACACGTTATCGGGGATTGTTGGAAGTTTGTTTGTGTAGTACTGTAGAGCAACGACAAACACACAAAATGTGTCAAACTGGAGGCCAGGCCATGTCATTCTATGTGGCCTGGAAATAATGTGCATAGATAAAGCACCTCATCTTTATTCACCAATTATGGCAGAGAAAAAAAATGATATCTTCTAAACTTCAACATTATGCAACAATATATTCCAAAATGTATTTTTTGTTATCAAAATGAAATGCTTAAATATCTGCTTGTCATCTCAGCTCATGATTTCAAAGCCAGTTATCAATCAATCTGTTAAAAAAATCAAATGCATCTGCAATTGTATGATTATATAATGAGGCAATTATGCATTTCAATTCGCAGTTAAAAGCGATCACTCGTAATTGCAATGTGTTCCGCAATCATAATGAGTTTGACACCCCTGTGACATCATCCAATATTACTTCCAAATTGGGAAAACATTTTTTTAAATAAGTCTCTTTTTTTCTATAATATCATACCAGGAAATCCCCTCCAGATGTTGGTTATAATATGAATTTTCTGCATTAAAATGTAATAAAATAATGAAACTGGAAGGATGACACAAACGGCAAATTCCATCTGTTACTTTTATTGCAGGCAAAATTAAAAAATGCTGATATTATCAGCGACATCTTTTTGGCCACTATGGTCACCACTTACCTGAATATCTTCTTGTGATATTTATGCTATTTTCGTGTTGCTTGACATGACACGCAATATGTTTCATGTTTTAGGAGGTGAAAGGTCATCGAGTGAGAGGTCTTCAGCGGGGAATCGGCTCATGAGACGTCACAGTGAGCAAACCATCAAACATTTCAACGACTAATAACATAATGCATATGGTATTGTTATATACATTGTGTTTAAGTGCAGTAGACACAATCCCAGAATAAAGATGAACATCTTACTTTTGCGTGCCTCCGCTTGATGAGTCAAACCGATGCAAGCGAGCAGGAAAACACCTTGGAAAAGTCCCATCTCGGAAGGTTGGAAATAATAAAAGCGATGTGCTTCTTCAGTGGATGTCAGCTCAGGAAGATGTTCTCCTCCGCTCTGCTCTGATTGTGTGTTTGTGAGCGCTAATTGAATCTGCTGCTGGTGAGCACACTGACATGTGATGTTGCTTAACCAGACGCATCTCATCCCTCATTAGTGCGCACAAGGAAGTCATGAGGACTGAGGTGCATCCTCTTCCTCTTGTCTCCTCTTCACTTGCACCGTACATGTAAAGATGCTTAATCAATATGCTGGTGAATGATTACAGTATTGAAATGGACAGTTGAATGTTTAAAACTTCAGCAACAGTTGAAGAAACGCAACAGTCATATATATTGAAATAAATGTAATCAACAGTGGGGGTACAGCTGTATCATTGAGATGAAAAGCCGTTATTTGTTTACTCTCGATGTGTCTTTTCTTCTCAGAAACATGGTCAATTAAATTTGGTGATACCAATCACTTCCCAGAACATCATGTGACCCAATTAATACAAATGTTATTTCATTTATTCCATTAGTCAGAGTGTGACCTTAAATGTCCGTGTGTGACGGTGACCACATGACCGTGACTTTGCCCACAGTGACCCACTCGTGTATGTGTGTGTGTGTGTTTGTGTGTAGGTTGCACCACAGTGGCCCAAAAGCAGAAGGAAAGTGTGCAATGTAGCAGCGTGGAAAAGTAGTTGTATTGCAGCGTCATGCAACTTGTGATTATCAGCATGCAGACTTTTCACGAGGTCTTAGGGCTGGACCATTATGGCAAAAATAATAACCACCATTATTTTGATTGATAGTGTAATCACGATTAATTACATGATTATTCACTAATTTGACAACATGAGTATTTATTGTACCGCCAAAACTCAACTTTAAATATAGTTATAAAAACCTGGATTTAAATTATTAACTGATAAACCACAACAAATAGGATAATAATAATCGCAATTATAGATGTCCGATAATGGCTTTTTTGCCGATATTCCGATATTGTCCAACTCTTAATTACCGATTCCGATATCAACCGATACCAATATATACAGTCGTGGAATTAACACATTATTATGCCTAATTTTATTGTGATGCCCCGCTGGATGCATTGAACAATGTAACAAGGTTCTCCAAAATAAATCAGCCTAAGTTATGGAAAAAAATGCCAACATGGCACTGCCATATTTATTATTGAAGTCACAAAGTGCATTATTTTTTTTAACATGCCTCAAAACAGCAGCTTGGAATTTGGGACATGAGAGAGCATGAGGAGGTTGAGGTGGGCGGGGTGGGGTGTATATTGTAGCATCCCAGAAGAGTTAGTGCTGCAAGGGGTTCTGGGTATTTGTTCTGTTGTGTTTATGTTGTGTTCTCCCGAAATGTGTTTGTCATTCTTGTTTGGTGTGGGTTCACAGTGTGGCGCATATTTGTAACAGTGTTAAAGTTGTTTATACGGCTACCCTCAGTGTGACCTGTATGGCTGTTGACCAAGTATGCATTGCATTCACTTGTTTGTGTGAAAAGCCGTAGATATTATGTGATTGGGCCGGCACGCAAAGGCAGTGCCTTTAAGGTTTATTGGCGCTCTGTACTTCTCCCTACGTCCGTGTACCACTCCGTACAGCCGCGTTTTAAAAAGTCATAAATTTTACTTTTTGAAACCGATACCGATCATTTCCGATATCACATTTTAAAGCATTTATCTGCCGATAATATGGACAGTCCGATATTATCGGACATCTGTAATAGCAGATAATATATAGCAATATAAAAAACAATAAAATAACATTTATGACTTTGTTTTTTTCAATTCTGTTTTTTTACCTTTTACACCTATTCAACCACCATAGTGAGTGCTTTCTACATCGAATGTAATGTCAATGTTTGTTAATTCAATGCAAAAATCCTCACACTTGTTGGCGCAAAACATCTTTGGACAATTTTAAACCCGTTTTTTAGGTCAAAGCATAATCATTGTGTAATTGTATCAATAAAAGTTTTAGCTAAGACCGGATGTGGCCCTCTGCGCTGTTATTGTGAAGGTGCGGAAGTGTGATGCTGTTCTGAGCTTGACGTGTGGAGACGATTTGAGAGGCTGTTAAAAAAATAGAAAAAGCCTCTCAAGTTCCCACCACTGTTTGTACGTTGATGTTACATCGATGATGTCGTTCACAACAACACAACAGAGGAGTTGTGTTGTGTGTGTATGATTGTTTGTACATTGATGTTACATCCATAATGTCGTTCACAACAACACAACAGATGAGATGTGTTGTGTGTGTGTATGATTGTTTGTACATTGATGTTACATCCATGATGTTGTTCACAACAACACAACAGATGAGAAGTGTTTTGGGTGTATGGATTGTTCTTGCTAGTTTTAGCTTCCTAGTTTAGTCGCTGTTTCAAGTTGCCATCGTTAGTTCGGGATGAGGATGAATGAGTGCTAGCTGTCACATTATTTTCCCAAACAAATGTTCCTTCTCCTCACAATGACAACTTTTCACTTAATTGTATGTCAATTTCCCTGATATTCTACATTTAGCAGCAAATATACGTTTTATTGGCCGTATATGTGGTTGTCCACAGTTAGGTAAACGCGGAAATCCCAAGGCCTCACTTGTTTGTTGAGTTGAGTGATTATTGGTGAGGCATACTAGCGCTGTGTCAAAAAGTAGTAACCATGGTCCCAAACTTCTAGTAGACGTGCTCTGTTTTCACTTATTCTCTCCTCATTTGTTTTACCGTCACAAGCTCAGGAATTTGCATGCACATTGCACGGCCGTTAATCGTTTTTTTAAATTATATTTTCATGATCGTGAGAAGCCATAATCAAAATCGAAATGTAATTGTTCCAGCCCGACTTCCATCTTGATACAATGTGCCATTCTTAATCAACATATTGTAAAAGGAATAACTTTCTGACAAAGTACAAATTGTTTTTCTTATTATCTTTGTAAAGGCAATAGAGTCCACAAAGATTATGATCAAACACCATACATATTCCATCTTATGAATATTGTTATGGGCATTTTATACTTCTCATGAAAAACAGACAATCACACATTCCTTGTAAATGTAGACTTTTAAGAAGCACTCTGCCTTTTTCCCCAGCAGGGGGCGACACCACTACATACCTTCTATTTTTTCTTTGGCTGTGTTATTACCAAAGTCATTGAATGTTATGTTGTTGTTGTTGTTGTTTTTTGGCCTTTTATTATTTTCAAGCAGCACACACATTTCTATGTTTGGGGGCGTGTTCTCCTCACATGGAAATATGAATGAACAGCAGCTGACAAAGGCATCATATGTCAGGTTGAATAGTGCAGATGTGCTTTTTTCATACGCAGCTTATGTTTCTAGAGGTGGAATGCAGACAAATTCTTCCCGTGTGTGCGTGTGCGTTCCTGTGCTGGTAAGTGTTGGCCGTGCATACTTCACTTCAGTGTGTTTTGGCTTTCTCAGAGGACACATGGGAGTGTTCATTTTGCTTTTCTGGAAATACATGAACTTTTTCTCCCCTTTCAGCCATGTGAACACCCACCAAGAACATGTGGACCTGCAGACCATTGCTGACCCCTTCTTTTATCTACCTTGCAGGCCTCTCTTCTTTGTGCTCCGCCTTCTTTTAGAGCATGCAGGGATGGGAACAAACAGTCCAAATAATTAGTTCCTGGGGGGTGCATTAGTGCCTGCGCCTTGTCATGGTAAAGCATTGTGGAGTGTGTTTGTACCTAATGAAAGGAAGGTAAGCAGCTCCTCCCGCACACTCAGCACTCTAATTACCCTCCACATGGACGTTTTCTGCAATTGACCAAAGACAAACACTTGAAAAGAAAAAGTATGTGAACCATTTGGGATTACTTGGATTTCTGCATAAATTGGACATAAAATGTGTTCGGCTCCTCTTCAAAGTCACAACACAGACAAACAAAGTTTGCCTAAACTAATACCGCACAAAAAAAAGATGTGTTTATTTTTTACTGAACACAACATGTAAACATTCACAGTGCAAGGTGTAAAAAGTATGGGAACCCTTGGATCTAATAAGTGGTTGACCCTCCATTGGCAGCAATAACCTCAACCAAACATTTCCTGTAGTTGCAGATCTGGGGCCGTACTTATCAAGCTTCTTAGAATTACTCCTAAGAAGTCTGCTAAGAGTTGACTTAAGAGTAAATAAATTCTTCGCTGAAAGCTGCACTTAAAAGTTAGTTATCAAGCGTCTTACTCACACTTTCAGCGAAGTGTAGGACTGAATCTTAAGTGTCAAACTCAGAGCTGAATTACGACATTACTATGTGCCGTAAACGGAATTTTAGGTGACGTCATTTCTGTGTCCATAGAAATGACCAATCACGGAAGGGAATCCGTTGTCTAAGAATAAAGAAATATCTTGGAAATATTTAAGTGGACAATGGGAGTGTATATTTTGACAATAAACTACAAAATAATACAAAACAAACTAGTCCCCGCCGGCACTCACGCTACCGCTCCCTCTCTTCTATCGCCCACACACTCACTGACGTCACTCACCTCACGGCCACACACATACGCTACTGTCATAACATTTTCTTTCCAATTCATTAATTAGGCAACTAATTTGAAACTGGTGTGGGTGGCTCTATATATACTAGCCCACTGCAGACACATGCAGAAATCAACAAGGAATCGAAAAGTATTAAATCTGTGACAAAAAATAATATCCGTTCTGTCTAAACGATACCGTTTGATCAGCTGCTCGTCATCAAAAAAACAACAACATTGTTCCGTTCCCTGAACGTTCGCGCACGTCTCCCTCACCTCAGTGCCATCCCCTGCTGGCAACTCCTAACCACTTAAGACACCTCTGAAGGTCTCTTAAATATATTGTGGAGAGTAGGAGTGATTCTTAGACTTAAGAACGTTGATAAAAAGCTTTTATTCTTAAGTTTGAGAGTAGGACTAAATTTTGCAAATTCTCAGGACTTAAGTGTAAAATGGCACTCTAAGAAGCTTGATAAGTACGGCCCCAGACCTGCACAACGATCTGGAGGAATTCTGAAAACTGTTTCAGTGCAGCAATGTTCTTAGGATGTCTGGTGTGAATCGCTCTCTTGAGGTCATACCACAGCATCTCAATCGGGTTGAGGTCAAGACTCTGACTGGGCCACTCCAGAAGGTGTATTTTCTTCTGTTGAAGCCGCATTCTGTTGTTGATTGACTTCTATGCTTGTCCTGTTGCATCACCCATCCTCTGTTGAGCTTCAGTTGGCACACAGATGTTTTTAAGTTTTCCTGCAAATTGTCTTGACTCAATTGGGAATTGATTTTTCTGTCAATGACAACAATCCGTCAAGGCCCCGAGGCTGCAAAGCAACCCCAAACCATGACACCTCCACCATATTTCACAGTTGGGATGAGGTTTTGATGTCGGTGGGCTGTGCCTTTTTTCCTGCACACATAGCAATGTGTGTTCCTTTCAAACAACTCCATTTTGGTTTCATCTGTCCAAATAATATTTTGCTAGTAGTGCTGTGGAACATCCAGATGCTCCTTTGCAAACTCCCTATGTGCTGCAATGTTGTTCTTTGACAGCCGTGGCGTCCTCCGTGGTGTCCTCCCATGAACTCCATTCTTGTTTAATCTTTTCCTTATTGTTGATTAGTCACCAAAAATGTTAGCATGTACCAAATATTTTTATAGGTCTTTAGCTGACACTCTTGGACTATTTTTCTACGCTGTGCTCTTACAGTCATCTTTACAGGTCTAGGGAGAGTAGCAACAGTGCTGAACTTTCTCCATTTGTAGACACATGGACATCAAGGCTTTCAGAGATACTTTTGCAGCCCTTCCAGCTTCAACAATTCTTGATGGTAGGTTTTCATAGAGTGCTTTTGTGCAAGGCAACGGTTCACATCAGTCAATACCTGTTGAGAACAGCACATTTAAAACTGGTGTGTGTTTTTATCGGGCAGGGCAGCTTTAAGCAACACCTGTAATCTCATCACATGGGTTGGACTCCAGGTTGGCTGACGACTGGCTCCATTTGACTCTTGCAGAAGTCATTAGCTTAGGGGTTCACATACCTTTTCCACCCTGCACTGTGAATATTTACATGTTGTGTTCAATAGAAAACCAAAGCATCAATTTCTTGTGTGCAGTATTAGTTAAAGCAAACTGTTTGTCTATGGTTGAGACTTAGATGAATATTAGAACACTATCTATGACCAAGTTATGCAGACA